>NW_008661922.1:27547-35205 GCF_000695815.1 Acanthisitta chloris | reverse complement strand
CCTCCCACAGCCTCAGGCACAGCAGAGCAGAAGGACAAGCAGGAAGCCCCAGAAGACACTGCCCAGGTCAAGGCCCCTCCATTTGTACCCTGCTAAAAGTGCAGCAAAGCCCTTGTAGCAAAGCACTTTGTATTCCCTTGGCTTTTACAAGCCTCCCCACCTCCCGTGCGTCCGAGCATCCCTGTGTTTCCCAGGGAGAATGTTGCTGGAACTATTGATTTTTGGTAATGTGGCTGTACTTTCTCAGAGTAAACATGCTACGAGATTTAGAGGACAACCACAGACATTTCTTGCTGCTCTTGTTCCAAGCCAGCTTCTCACAGATGCTCCTGTGCTCCCTGACGCTTCCCACCACAGAGGCCACAGGGATGCCACACGTGGAGGTCACAGCCTCGGACAGTGGGGAGAGACAGACCTCACACACCAACCTCCAAGACCCCTGGAACACTAGGAATTGGCTTCCCATCACAAAAGCATTCTGCACTCAGGTCCCCCAGGAAGAGATTTCAGAAGGCTAAGCCTCTACTTTCCACTTTCACTCCTATTTATCTTGGGGAGAAGCCAAGCAGAGCTGAGAAGGATATAAATATCTCCCCCTTCTCCCCAGCCACTACGGAAACGCTCTGGTTTCGGAGGAGGCCTCGAGCACAGCTGATGAAATGCCTCCTGGAAAGGCATTTTAGCAGCTTTTATTCCATGCCAGGAACGAAGGTACCTGGAGATTGTTGCACTTCACAGGGACACGTTGAAACTGGCCAAGCTCCCCTCTTGTCCCTTCCCAAAGGCTCACCTTTCCCTGGAAAGGCTGCAGGGAGCACAAGGAGGCATGGATCAGGAGCAGCCAGGAGCGAGCAGGGGAGGAGACACACAGGCTGTGTCATTTGATTGGAGTGGGACGTGAGGCTGAGCCAAAGCACAGTAATGCTGTAAATCCCAACACGCCGAAGGATTTGTGTCCTCCATGCCCAAAGAATAAATAAGAGGTTGGGGGTTGGGATTTAAGTATTATAAATGAAAGTGAACCTGATGGAGGTAAAGGTCAGCTGACAAAATCAACACCAAGCACGCTGTGCAAGCCACTAGCTCCCACCAAGGGAATAGCACTTAGCAGACTAAGTGCCCTCTGTGTCCCTGCTGCCTTCCCAAATTGAATTAGCTCGGAATAAGGAAAGAGCATTGTTAACTTCTAACCCCAGACACAGTACCTCCAAGTAGACATGTCAGGGGTGTGCCCTGCCTCAACAAACCACAGCTCAGGATGCCTAGAAGGACACAGCATGGGGAGGGAGTGGCTGACTAGAGAACAACACAGCATCCTCTGGGCAGCAGCATTCGAGAACCTGCAGGGGATGGCAGGGACTGCAGCCACATCACCTTCCCTGAAAGCCACGAGCCCCTGAGAGAGGGAGAGTGCTGGTCCTTGGATAACCCACATTTCACAGGTCAGCCTGCAAACTACTGTAGGCCCACGTGTGCCAGCACTCCTCCCTCTCCCATTCCCAGGTCCAAGGAGACGAGCATACGGGTGATGATGAAAGGAAGCAGCTCTGTGGTAGCTCCCAGAAAGCAAGTGTTTTGCCATTTCTCCCCCAAAGTCTTTTATCCTGAGGCAGGAAAAAGCAGCCAGCATCACCTGTCATTTCCAACACCCCAATTTCTCCCATTTAAGACAGAACTGTTCAGGTGTTGGAAACTCTCCATCCTCCAAGGTCTGTTCCCCTCCATTACCCACCAATTGCACAGCACAGCTCCTGTGGGGTGAGACGATCATTTCTGAGGGAAGACAGGAGGCTGAATGCTTGTTTGGGGAGAGACAGGATCACACATCACACCACTCGCTCCTTGCGAACCTGAGCCAAAACTGCAGTACAACCTTCAGCCCCCAAACCACAACAATTTCCTTATCCAAGGTAGAGCAATGGATCAAAATCTCTCAAAATGCCTCTTGGCCCCATTTCCCCCCCTCTCAAGCCTGCGAAGGAGGTTGTGCTGAAGCACTGCAGAAGCAAATGTGACAGAGGACAACTCCTTGGTGAAGCAGTTAAAACAGGCACCTAAATGACATCGTGTTCCCAAGTGTGGGCACTTGTCAAGCTGCCCTCCTCAAGGGGCTCACTCCCCACATCCAACCCTCCTGGAATGAGGCAGCACCTCTGTGCTCCAGCCTGGAAACAGCAGCAATCAATCACGGTGCTACCCCATGTCAGGAAAGTGGTGACGTGGTTCAGCTCTGCCTATAAAGTGCAGAGAGGCCAAGGCACACTGGAGCTTTAAATCACCTGCCACAGGCTCAACAAGCATGGGAAATATTCATGGATTCAGCTGGAGAAGCACTGGGCAGCAGGAGGGCAAAATAAGTCCAGGGAAGGAAAGAGAGTCAGAGGTATTTAAAACTTCCTTCACGTAATCACTCTCCTGCCTGGCCTGGATTCTGTTGCTACCATCAGGGTTATTGATCAGTTTTTAAAGCCTTACATCGTTTATGGTAAGTCAGCCAAAACCAGAGCCTTCCTGAACTAATAAAACCTCCAAGCATCTCTACCCAGAGCCTCAGGAACGCCGAGGGAGCAACAACTCACTGCAATTAAAAACTCCCACCCAAGAGCACCGTTGTAACAGGATAAAATGCATCCATACACGGACACACACCTCCCCGTGCTGCAGGAGCTCTGCTGTGAGCTCCAGCCCCAGGAAGCAGTGCCTTAGGGCTGGGGTGTGATGGATCAACAGGACAAGAGTGTCCCCGGTGGTTCAGCGCTGCGGGCAGCAGAGCCGTGTAATGTCATTAGCCTGTGACCAATCAGCCTCGGAAATCCGCTGCCCTTCGCAGGGGGTCCCGTCCTCCCCGCCTGGAATGAGCACAGGAATTAGCAACTTCTGAGAGGCAGGAAGGAAGAGGCTGGCAGCTCCGGGCACCCAGGGCCGGGGACAAGCTCACTGCCAGTCCTGCTGCGCAGTCCGTGCTGAGGACGGGGCATCGGCGCTCCCTCCTCCTCCGTTTCGCCTGGGTCGAAGGCATTGATCCACCCAAAGATCCCATCCGGGAAGGCATGTGAACAGGCTGAGCCCTTGGTCTCTGCCTCCACGGGGCAACGCGTGCAGGAGGATCCCTTTGAACAGCGGTGGGAATCAGGGTCCGGCAGCAGCACACAGAGAGCTCCAAGCAGGAGATTAAAGGGAAGCTGCGGAGGAGCCGCAGGATTTACAGCTCCAGCCCTGCACACAGGGACAACACTCCCCACCTCGTCCCCGTCGGGAGCAGCAGTGAAGGAAGGAACAGACTCAGAAAGCCAGGAGGGACAAGTAGTTGCTTTCCACGGGAAATCAGCATGTTACAGTGCTGTTGTTCCCTTCAGGGAAGGGAAGGAACAAGCTAAATCCCAGGCACCCACTGACAAGCATGGAGCTTAAGCAGCATTTCCAAAGAGGAGCCTCGACACGGAGCAAGGAAACCTGTTTTCTTGCAGCCTCCCTTGGATGTTTTTCCATCTCCTAAGGGACGGTGGAATTAATGCTTGTGGGACACGTCCACAGGTTGGGATGGAAAACACTGGAGAAGAGTGGAGAACAATGGCTCTTCCAAGTCATCTGGCTAAAGCAAGGCTGTGGTTGTGCTGACTCCTCAGCAAGCTGCTGGGTTACACAGCTCACACCAGCACCAAGGAAAAAGGATGGAGAGAGGAAATGGCAAAAAACATGGATTCAAAATCTTGAAAAGTTAGATTTTGATGTGAAAGCAACACTCGGAAACGTTGATGGACACCTAGAGAATCCACTGAACTCCAGCAAACTCCATCCATCAGAGCTCTTCTGACTAACCTCCTCTGCTGCACAGACCACAGCCTCCAATCCTGCTTTCGGATCCTGTGGCCTCCCACACAGACCTGACAGGGCCTCTATGACTCCTCAGCACACTCTTCAGCAATGGAAAGCTCCTGGGAGAAGAGGGACCTCGAGGCCTGCCCTGCCTCTGCCCCACTCCAGCTTTGTGGATTTATGCTCCCAATACTTCCCTGCCGACCACCCCAATGGTCTACAGAAGGCTGTAACCTCCACAGCTGCCCCAGTCCCAGGCTGCAGGATGTGCTGCCAGAGCTCCTTTTCCCTCACTCCAAAAACTGCACCAAACCCCTTTCCATTTGCAACCTAACCTCCCCTAAACTGCGACAGACAACCCCCAAACCCTGGTGGCTCCCAGAGGATGAGACACAACAGGGCAATGTGTCAAGTTTGTTTAATGGATAAGATTCTTTTTTCTTCTATTTTTGACTTTCAAAATATGTTTCCTGCAACAATTTGGTGCCAAAAGACAAGGAATACCTGATTTCTGCATTATGCACTCTGGATACCACTGCCCCCATGATTATCTGTCAGAGGTTTAATTGTGCCTGGAGGTTTGCCAGCAGCAATGCACAAGAAGCAGGTAGACAGGCACTGATCCAGAGAGGAGGCTCTTCCCGGCATTCTCAGCCTCTCGGGATTAGCAGCTGCTTCCTTCTCCAGGCTTTTTGAAGGACTGCTGGCTGGGCAGCCAACATCTTCCAGCACTGCTCAGGTGTGGCAGGATGGAGGTGTCGTGCAGAGTGACTGGGATGGACAGACAGAGAAGGCAGTTGTCACCTGGGCTGCCACCATGAGCACACTGCCTGTGCCAAGGCCTCTGAGCACCAGAGAAGCTGTGGATCAGTTGTTTTGTTCTGCAAGTGTGCAGCTGGCTCTGGAGTGTCTCTCCATCCCCAATATAGCATCCAGCCCTTCCCCTCTCCTTTGCTTTCAGCCTCTGGCAGGTTTAAAAGGCAGCAGCAGAGGCCCTTTCACCTCACCTCCCTTGGGAAGAAGAAAGTCTGCAGACTTCAGGCAGGAGAAAACTGCTCATCAAAGTCCCAGTGGCCTATCTTTTGGGTGATACCAAGTCAGGAGTATCTCCTCTATGACACAGGAAAATCCCTCGTGATTAAATCACCAGTGCCATCCCTTGGAAAGTAATAACAACATAAACATCTCTATCTGGAAAAGTACCACTAGCTTAAGCAGCAGCAGCACATAGGGAGTTCAGGAGAAGGATCCTGGGCGTGTGATGGGGCATTTCTTTTGGGTATTTTTATTTTCCTGAGCCCAAGTAAATGCCACATAAATGCCAAGACGCTCTTGGTACGTTCACAAATGCCTTCTCAGGGTGTTCTGCAGGCACTGCATGTAGCAATCAGAAGGTGACAAGCTGAAGGAAGGACCAGTGAAGGTCAGCAGCTCCACAGTTTTCCACCCCAAGGCATGAGGAACTTGTTGGTGGACTAACATCTCTGCTCCTCAAAGCAACCTGGACCCCATTCCCAGCTCCTCTAGAGCAGCGCGCCATTATCCTTCCCTTTACAAGGATTTTCCTAATCGCTTGCTGCCATTTAAGCACATTATTTATCACTCTACCGTCAGAGCATGGAGGGCAGAGAGCCCACTACTGCCAAAAGCTTTCAAATGCTTCAAGAGCTTTTCCCATGTGCTGCTTTGCTTTCCTTCCCTTTATTAGCCTCAAAACAACTCTAAGCCTTTCAGCCCCAGCTTGTAGACATTTTCTACACCTCCAGTTATCTTACTGTTGCCTCCTGGGCTCTTTGCACCCATCCACAGTGCCTAAACCTGGACAAATCCTCCAGCTAAGTGGAGTCAGAGGTTTACTGTACAGACATTTGCCTCTTTCTTTTATTTTCACAGGAATGTCAGCCTGGAGCAGCCCCCCATGACCAAAACCTCAGCCCATGATGCTGGTGTTGAGGCACTTCTTCATCCTGCACTGCTCCCTCCTGGACCTGCCCTTATTCTCAGCAGCCTGTTTGTTTCTGCCTGATTTCCCAACATCATCTGGAGCTCTGTTCCCTCCTACCTACACATGGCAAGATTCCTGCCTCTCCCCAGCTGGGTTTCACCTGCAGACCTCAGAGGAGCATGTTTCATGCTGCCCACAACACCCTTCTGACCTCCACAGGTGGGAAGGGCATGAGGTTTTCGGCTCTGTGAATGTGGAAGCAGCCCATCCTTCCCTGGCTGTTGCCATGTGAAGCCTCAGCTCCTCATAAAACTGGAGCAAAGCCACCTCAGCTGCCAGAGGGTGATGCAGCAGTGGGGAGGGTGACATTCAGCAATAGTCTAAATTAATCTGTCAGGCTGGATTCTTTTGCAGATAGAACTGCTTGGGGCCAGGTGCAGGCCTTTGTTCAGCTGAGAGCCTCTCCCCCCAGGGTCTCCTCACCTCCTCACCAGTCAAATCTAGCAGTGCTCCTGCCTTAAACCTTTGCTTTAGCTCAGGGTTTTGGGCCCATTCCCCCCCCTGCCACAAATCCATGAAAATTCATGTGCTGGAGGAAATCAAACCCTAGTTGCTATGGTGAAAGGCATTCTGCAAACTAAGAAACAAATACAAGTGGGACATTTGGAGGTTACCAGATTTTTGCACATCTCTCAGACAAGAATAAAAACCCTCCAGCACATTGAAGGCTCTGATAACTTCCAGCCTCTGTTATGCCTCGAACGTGAGGAAGTCAGAGAGCAACTGATGGAAATTAATAACCAAGTCCTGCATTTCTCCAAAGAAGCCTCATCTCATGGCTCCTATTACAGCAAATGCAGTTTTGAGGAGCTGGGTTTTGGCTTTGCTGCAGATTTCAGGAGGCCTGAAAGGCATCTGGGAATACTGGGACAAGGAGCTCCCATCAATGTGACCTCCTTGCTGCGCTCACCCAACCACCAAGAGGAAGAGTCTCACTACATAGCCAGGAAATTAATTCAAACAGTCATGGAAAATTATCCAGCAGAAGGGTCATGGCACCTTTGGGATGAACTACCTACTTCTGCTAATCAGTGGGTTGGGTCTTTTGCATTTAATGTGTTGGGGCCCTGCCTGCTATTAGGGCACTGCTGTAACTCAACCCCTGCCAGCTCCGAGGAGGAAAATTGTCCTCTTAAGATCAAAGAGGTGATGCTGTCTTGGCTGGCTGGAGGCAGGGCAGAGATCTCAGAGAAATGAGCAGGCAGGATGCCCACTGAGTAGGAGGCAGAGGCACCCACAGCACCTCCAAATGGCTCAGCTGCAGGGCTGGGTCAGACTGCAGTGGTACAAGAGGACTCAGAAACTTTGTAACTCTCTTCCAGCACTCATAGCCCCTTCTAAAAATACTCAGAGAGGTGTGGGGCACCTCTGAAAGGACAACAAGATGCTTCTCCTCTGCTTGCTAAGGTCACCAAGCAGCTCTCTGTCACACATGGGCAGGCCAGCATAAACCCTCTGCACTCCCTGCACTGCACTCTCCTCAGTGTGGCAGCTCAGCCTTCCCCTGGCACCTCCAGCACTGGCCTCCGAGGCCCAAATGCTCCAACAAAGATATTTTTCCTCTATTGTCTAGTCTGATTTTCCAAATGCTACCTCAGATTCCTGTTTCCCTGAATGCAAATACCATGAATGTGCCTTTTCCCCCTGAAGAATACAATTCATAGGAAAGCGTTTTCAAGGCAGCCCCAATTTAATCTCCTTTTTTCTCCCCTGATCATACAAACGTTGATCTCAGTCTCATCTGCTCAACTGTCACATCCTCCCAGCCCACTGCTGCTCTAATTGAACACTGCTGAGCCCCCTCTGTCGTTCTGGTATCTCTTGATAACAGCAGGAT
>NW_008661922.1:0-27517 GCF_000695815.1 Acanthisitta chloris | reverse complement strand
GCTTTTGATTCCTCTGGAAAACCAAGGAGAGGCAAGTGCTGCCTTAGTCCTGAATAAGGAATATTATTGTCACACCACAATCTCTTATTCAGTCTCTTCTCACCCCAGTGGACTTTTTGTTTTGTATTTTTGACTCTGAACTGTCCAAGCAGCCAATTCCCATCAGGTATTTGCTCCAGTTGCCAGTCCTACTTCGGATCTACACCTTTCCCACCTACTGAGGATAACAAGATGTTCTCACCCTCTCCGAACACCAGGCAGTCTTGATCCTCTACTAACGCTGGTTATTTGGATTTTTGATTTCACCTCAGCTTAAAAATACATCAGGAGAAGTCTCTGCCTCCTTAAACCCACAAACAAAAGTTGCACAGGAGTGTGTTCTGATGGCTGCACTCCTCCCCTGCACGTGGCGTTGGCTCCACACAGGGGCACATGTTAATGGGTTTAGTGCTTGGTAGGTTTGGGGTATTTTGATGGGTTAGAAACCCCTTGGCTTGGATAAACCCCCTTTCTCACTGTATCTCTCTTTATAGCATTGCATCAAATGTCTTAAACTGAGCTAATGCAAGCCACAGCCACTGCACTGTTCTCACTCAGCAGGACAGACATGGTAACAGAGTACACCACCAGATTCCTTTGCTTTAGTCAGCTCTCCAGTAACCTCAGAATATCCATCAGTAAATGCACTTTCCCACTGCTCCAAGTGAAAGCAGATACAGACCCATAATTTAATACTCAAAAGAGAAGGAGCCTCATCAAATTATGCCTTGTCTGACCTTGAAGCCCTCCCAGAGCACTCCCCCAGCCCTGCTGCTGGGCCAGGGCACGGCAGCATGTGTCACTGGCTGATCCAGTTCCCAGTCTCCCATCCCAGCTTAAAGTCTCCCCTAATGCCCTAAGACATAAGATGTGCAGCTTTCTGCTGCTGTACCTCAGTAGCTGTTCCCTCAATATTTAATCTTGTAAGCTGTTAATGCACAGATCTGTGCTAAGCAGCAGGGTTCAGCTTTTTCCATACTCAAAATTTGCTGCCTTCTTGTCTGAGCGTGGCAAAGACCATTCTTTTACTCCTCAGACCTCAACTCAAGCCCAAACCATTCCATTTTAACCCAGAGAGACCCTAGGTGGATTTCCTCCTCCTGTGAGCCTCCCTTTCCCTGAAATGCAGAGCAGAGACTTTTGGCCAGGCAGTGCCTCTGCATTTCTGCCCATTTTTATTTATTCAGTGCAGCCCTGAGCTGTCTCAGCAGGCCACACAAACAAAGGGCCGGAGGCAGCCCAGCCTGGCTCCGGAGATGCTGCAGCTGGCCCGGCCAACTCCATGCCAGCGCTGTGCCAGCTGCCACACAGGGCACACAGCCACCAAGGACACAAGGGGGAGGCAGGGCACAGGGGCACATGCCAAACCTTCATTCCTCCCAGGCCAGGCTGCTGCCTGTCCTCATGGGGAAGGAGCTGTTGCTGCCTTTCAGCAGGGAATTGCCTCCTCCCTCTGCTCTCCAAGAGATGAGATGCTTTGGTCCTGACCAGAGCAAGACTTCGGTACCTGACTGAAGTGTTCCACCTTAGAAGGAATATACACTCATAGAATCATCAAGGTTGGAGGAGACCTCTCAGATCATCGTGTCCAATCATTAACCTGTCACTGCTAGAACCCTTAACCCCTAAACCATATCCTCCAGCACCAGATCCAGATGCCTCTTAAACACCTCCAGGGATGGTGACTCCACCACCTCTCTGGGCAATATTCCAGTACACAGAATCACCAAGGTTGGAGGAGACCTCTAAGATCGAGTCTAACCATTAACCTGTCACTGCTGTAACCCCTAAACCATATCTTCCAGACACCTTTTAAACAGCTCTAGGAATGGTGACTCCACCACCACCCTGGGCAATATTCCAGTGCCTGGACACCCTAACAGGGAAAACATTTTCCCTAACATCTAATCTGACTCTCCCCAGTCTCAGCTCATGGTCATTCCCTCTCACTGCTCCATAGGAAGCGGTCCATAACGCATCCCCAGGGACTAGACTACACCAGCACAAAGCCAAAGCTTTGTGAGACACGAATTGCTCAGCTCTTGGGTCACCTAATCCCTTAGGCTCTCAGCTCCACCTATACCAGGAAGCCTTTTCCATGGATATCCTTCAAGACAGAAGTAATTTAAACTCCTGAACGCAGTTCATCCTACAGAATCTATTTTCTGAGCAGTGTGGGAAGGCCCCGTCCTGCACAACCAGTTATTAGCACCACCAGGAGTGTGTGTTTAGCTGCAGAACAGGGAGAACAAAGGATTATTAGATAAAATTCTGATTAGTTCAGCTGAAAGCAAAATATCAGCTGGAGCCTGGGGTAGCACAGGCATGCTAACAGCAAACATGTGCTGCCAGAGCATCTGCACACACACACCAGCTTGGACCACAGGGAGCCTCAGACAGCTCCGTGCTCCAATGGCTCAGTCCTGCCCTCAGCTTGGCAAAGCCTTTGGCCCTACAGGAATGAGAGTGATGAAACCCAAGTTTTCCCACTTCATAGAATCATAGAATTTTAGGGGTTGGAATGGACCTTGGAGATCATCCAGCCCCAACCCCCTGACCTGGGCAGGGACACCTCCCACCAGACCAGGTTGCTCCAGGCTTCATCCAACCTGGCTTTGAACACTGTCTCCCTGGGCAACCTGTGCCAGTGTCTCACCACCCTCACAAGAAAAAACTTCTAATATCTAACCTAAATTTTCCCTCTTTCAATTTGTACCCATTGTACTTCATGCCCTCCTAGCAGCAGCCATGCTTCGTTAGCTTTCCAGGTGGGAACAGGGCCATCAACATAGCAATGGCAGTCCCACTGCCCGGAATCACACCACTCTGCCTCCTACCAGCCTGCCTGGCTGCAGCCACAGCCATTAAAAGGTTAGATCCTGCTGCACAAGTTAATGAAGCCACTCTGTGAGAGGGCAGACTCCCCCAGCACCAGCTAAATAATAGATATCACAGGGGGCTGGGAGGGAAGTGGTGCATCCTTGCAAGGTCATGCTGGAATGCATCAGTGGCTCCCTGAGGCTGGGCTGCTCTGCTGAGAAGCCTGAAGCTATTTATGACTCATGTAATTAATTAATGCCACCGTTCTGCTGCAGGCACGTGGGAGAGCAAAGGGAAATGGAAGCCAGCAGGTTAGGAGATGCAGTGGAGGTGGGAGAGAAGGATGACATTTCTTGTGGCAAGACATGCTTTGAAGTAATTACCAACAGTCCAAACAGCCTGCAGCTCCCTCAGCTACGTCACAGCAAAGTCAATTAGGAGCCTTAAAAATGCATTGGCTTATGTTTCAGAGAGCATGGAGGATAAGAAGGAGCCACTGGAGGGAGGGCAGAGACATTTTGAAGACCACCACAATTTATAATGGGGATAAACTGCAAGAGGGAAATTTAGATTAGATATCAAGAAGAAGTTTTCCCTGTGAGGGTCGTGAGACAGTGGCACAGGTTGCCCAGGCAGGCTGTGGCTGCCCCAACCCTGGCAGTGTTCAGAGCCAGATTGGATGAAGCCTTGAGCAACCTGTTCTGGTGGGAGGTGTCCCTGCCCAGGGCAGGGGGTTGGCACGAGAGGATCTCTAAGGTCCATTCTAACCCCTTAACATTCTATGAAACTGTGAATACCCCGCAGATCCTCAGACTCCACAGATGGTGTGACCAGCAGAGGGAGCACAGTTAATGCCTTCCCAGTCACAAATGCTTTGGGATGAGCAGCAGTTTGACCCACAGTTTATGTGTCTCCAAAGCCTGAGGAAAAGCAGCAAGAGAAAGGACTGAAGGTGAACACCGTGGAAGCCGAGTCCCTGCAGGCACTCAGGGTTTCTGGCACACACCTCCCCTGTTCAGAGCCAGCTCCCCAAGCTCCCCAAAGTTCCCAGATCTCAGTCAGAAAGGGACCAGGTCTGTGGCTTTCCCCTCCAGCCTGCAATATTGCAGCCTCACACGGCACACTCAACATGTGGCGACGCTGAGTCATGACACTGCGCTGGCACAGACCGTCTGAGGACAGTGGAGCTTAACCTAATTTGGTCCCTTTATTTGTCCTCTGCACAGAGGAGATCAATCAGTTCCACTCCCTGCCTTCACATCCCCCTGCAGCCAGTGCCTAATACATTATTAAACCTGTAAATACAAACAAAGCACACCCTTTCCCTCCTCTGGGAGAACTCTAAAGTCCTTCTGGGCTGTCCAGCTCCCACCCAGGCTGCATCCTCTCTCATGTCTCTTTGTTGCCAGAATATCTCCTAACAGTTCCCAAATGTATCCATTCATTGTACTCACTCCCTCTTATCAGAGCAGCCTGCAACAAATCCTCTCACATAACAAAGATTGCAAATTTGCTTACAACCCAGTATTATTTCCCATTTCTGCTCCTCTGTGCATCTCTCTTCTCTCTGGACACTTGCAGGGGTCAGGAAGCACAGCATCAGTCTGCCACAGCCATCTGGATGAGCAGCAGAGCTGCCTGCAGCCCCAACCCAGGCTGGCTAAGCCTGGAAGGCTGCAGGATGCTCTCCTTTGAGCCTGACCCACCTCCACGGTCTGGGGGATTGTGTTTTCCACCCTCTGATCCCTGCCAGAGCCCTCAGATCCTGGCTGCTGGAACTCCCCACTGCTGCCTGCTGCTTTTCTGGAGCAAGCCCATGCAAATTCATAGCAGAGATTAAAAACAAGAAGAAGAATAAATGAAACAGGAGTGGGTTTTAGTTACATAAATATATATGAGAGAGTAGAACAAGAGCAACAAAGTACTTCTTCCTGGTGGGCTGAGAATCAACACGAGCCTCAGTCTCCAGGGTAAAACAGGAGCGAAGTAAAGGACAACACCAACACCCACTTAGCATTCCTGATCCATCCTCCTGCTCCGAGCCTCAGGAGCTCCTATTAAATGCTGTAATGCTCCCAATTACCAGTGATCTGCATTTTTTGTTTTCTAAACAGATTTCCCCCTTCCCCTGGGAGAGATCCCGTAAGCCTCAGACAAAAGCAGCCTTGAAGAGGTGTTTGAACCTCTTTTGGCTGTGCAATACCCACAGTTGGCTCAATTTCCCTCCTGGTTCCATACTGACCTTGAGGATATTTCGGCCATCGAATGACTCCCGTTCCTTGAGGGATGATTTCCCAGGCACTGGATTGTTTCTCTCTTCAGCTGTAGAGGGAAAAGCCACCACCAGAATGAGCTTCAGATGGGAGAACTCTGTGTACTGTACCTCACCCCCCCCACTCTCCCTCCCCAGAATCAGCTGCCAGCTAATAAACCATATTTGCCCAGTTCTTAGTGCAAAAACAACCACTTCCACTTGGATTTTGAAGGGAATAAGGCAGGAGTTGGTGTGTCTATCAGGATCACCTGTTACCTGGAGGAAAGATTCTGAACCATAGCTATTGCCAGGGTGATCCTGTGGGGCTGATGGCTCAGTGCAACACACCTGCTTCCCTGTGGCTGATTTTAATCCCACATCCTGCCATGCCAGGGTGAGAGGCATGTTCCACGGCCTGGAACAACCCCAAATTCCAGGCTGAGATTGCCAACACAATGGCACCAATACAAACCTCTGCTGCCTGCTCTGGGAAGCACATCCATGTGGTGTGGATGCTCCTGCAGAGTGGGCACACAGCCACACACAGGCAATCAGCTCAGAACCCAGGCCCAGGGCAACTGCCAAGTGCCTACATCTTGCAGCCATTTCCCCAGAGCATGTCTGGGGTTTTATATAATCCCCAAGTACATGATCTGTTCTTTCCACAGGACCTCTACCTCACTCAAGAAATAGATTCAGCAGTTCTCTTTCATCTCCAGCATTGCCTCTGAGGTCTCCCTCCCATCCAGGCTGCTATTCAAATCCTGCCTGGAATATCAAGCGACTTCGACTTCCAGGGTTGCCTGCGGAATGCTCTCCCCATTGTGTCTGAATGCCTGACATGCCTCATGGGGCTGTGCAGAATCCAGGCTCAGAATGTCAGAGGGAGCTGTCCATGTGCCTCTCCCCTCACTGACAGACATACCAGCACTTTGGGCTCACGTTTTTGGGGCTCAATTCAAGACCTAAGCCCTAACTTTTCATGGTTTCTCCCACCTCAGTGTGTTCTCTGACTTCAGCAGCTGTCAGAGCCTGAGTCTGCCCAGAAAACCATGACACACATCACCTGCTGAGCTCACTGTCCACACACACACTCAGAGAGGCAGCAGAACTCAGAGAATTCCCAACACAAGCTATGGGCACTGTGCCAGAGCACACACATGTCTGCACATAGAAAACCAGGCTGTAACACACTGCCCCTCCCCAAATGCGATGCTTCTGAGGCTGCTTTATAAAGTAATGTGGTAAGAATGATGCTGCAGACTGCCAGAGCAGACAATCTCTTGGCAGACATGGCAGACACCATCCACTTAAGAGTAGCTCCCATTCAGCCTTGCAGTGTCTGCGTCTGATTTAAGGAGAATGGCCCTGGAATCACATTCCTAAACCAATGGGCAATCTTGAACTTGACCAAAGAGGATTATGTTTTCATCTTGTTTAAAGGTCAGCACAGCACATGGAGTCATTACTGAATTTCAGTTTAATGCTGGGGCACAGAGAGCACAAGACCTCACCTACACAAGGAGCAGCTGAGGGCACTGGATCTGGTCAGCCTGGGGAAGAGAAGGCTGAAGGGAGACCTCAGGGGTCTGCAGCTTCCTCAGGAGGGGCCATGGTGGGGCAGCACCAACTTCTGCTCTCTGTGACCAGTGACAGGCCCTGGGGAGCGGCATGGAGCTGTGCCAGGGGAGGTTTAGGCTGGATATTAGGCAAAGGTTCTTCCCCCAGAAGGTGTTTGGGCACTGGAACAGCTCCCCAGGGCAGTGGTCACAGCCCCAAGCCTGACAGAACTCAAGGAGTGTTTGGCCAATGCTCTCAGGCACATGGTGGATTGTTGGGGTATCCTGTGCAGGGCAGGAGTTGGACTTGATGATCCTTGTGGGTCTCTTCCAAGTCAGGATATCCTATAATTTTCCTTGAACACATTCCTCCCTATCCCAGATCCTGTGAGTGCTACTGGGTGCCAAGGTTTTGGAACCTATGAATCTGCTGATTGCTTTTTCATCTTCCTCTGGGTTTTCCCTCCTGCCATTCTCCCACAGCCCTGCAGGTATTCTTGAGCTTAAGAAAAATCACAGCACTGAAGAAATCAAACAACAGAAGCATTTGCTGAGCAGTGGCACTACTTGAAATGCATTTATCAGTAGGGATGAAGGATCTGTACCTACTTGGATCTTTCCTGAAGAGAGTGTTCATGACTGTAGCGTGCAGCTTCACCCTATCCCATTCCTTCAGCATCAGGCCCGAGGCCACAAACCTCTCCACCAGCTGATCTGCAATCACCTGCAGCCTGGGGAGGCACAAAGAGAAGGAACATGTCAACCAAAGAGAAGTTCCTGCATCATCAGCTTTTGGCTATTCAGCCAGGGGGCAGCAAGTGTGAAATGAAGTCTCTGCATGCACACAGGAAAGGGAGTTATAGTTCCTGCTGGAAAGGGAGCAGAGCCACCGGGATTCAGTTCCAGTGCTGAGTTCTGGCTGTTTCCAAAGCTTCCTCCACAACTGCTTCTGCTGCAAGTACTCCAGGAGGAAGGGCAGATTTAGCACAGCAGAGGACTTGCTCACAGTGACAGATGTTCCTAGGAGCTGAGGGATGCAACTCTCCACTGCCAGGAACACACTGTGACTCTCCTTGCAAATGCTAAGATCTGCAGTTCCACAGGGGCTTTGCCATCTTCAGTCCCAGAGGATCTGCTGGAGCCTGGAGCCTCCCTGTCCCAAATAAGCAACCCAGTCACTGGGCTGGATTTATGGGAGTGCCCAGGATGTGATGAGAGAGGGCATCAACCTAGACAGCACAGCCTGGTGAAGGCTCCACATTTGGAGCAACTGAGCAAGGAGAACAAAAGGACTTACTCCCACCTTCGTGACAGGGATGAGAGCAGCTGTGGCTGCTGGATCTGTGGGCACACCTGTCCTAGGACAGGAAGCAGAAGCAGGCCAGGGATCACAGCACACAGAATCATAGAATGTTAAGGGGTTGGAATGGACTTCAGAGATCATCCAGTACCAAACTTGTCCTGGGCAGGGACACCTCCCACCAGAACAGGTTGCTCAAGGCTTTAGCCAACCTGGCTTTGAACACTGCCAGGGTTGGGGCAGCCACAGCCTCCCTGGGCAACCTGTGCCAGTGTCTCACCACCCTCACAGCCAAAACTTCTGCCTAAGATCTCATCTAAATTTCCCTCTTTCAATTCATGCCCATTACTCCTTGTACTGTCACTGTAGCTCCTAACACAGACTCCCTGGAGCCCCTTCAGATCCTGGCAGGTTGCTCTGAGGTCTCCACACAACCTTCTCTTCTCCAGGCTGAACAGCCCCAACTCTCTCATAAGGAAGGTCCTTTGATCAGCTTTGTGGCCTCCTCTGGACTTGCTCCAACAGCTGTACACAGACGAACAAAGGCATCTCTGCTACCTACCTGATCCCTTCTACTAACACAGAGTCCCTCTGCAGCTTCCCTGGAGCTCCTTCAGGTCCTGGAAGGAAGCATGCTCATATATCCTATGTCTGAAGAGCCAAAGGAACTTCCAGGCTGCTGCTGTCTCTGAAAGATTCCTGAAGCTCCTGAGCCTTACCCAAAGCAGTGAGGATGTGCTAGAACAAGAGCTTCCAAACACAAGGCCAGAGGGTATTTATGCAGAGGAATCTGAGCTTCCCTCAGCACGTCCAAGGGCTGAGGTCCCACCACTTGGGTGTCTGAGCTGCAGCAGAGTGTGGCTGGTCCCAGCCCAGCCCCCAGAGCCTGGGCTGCCACGCTCCAGGTGCCAGTTCCTGCACCAGCACTGCTCTGTGCTGCCCCTCACGGGCTGTCACCCCCATGTGACCATTTCTAGACCCTCAAACCACCAATTCTCCTGGTTTTCCACCATTTCCTGGCTTTCCTTCAGTGATTTTTAAAATTAGCAGTGACAAAGATTAAATGAATATCATTACAGACAATACTAAAACAAATTAGCAGAGAATAGCTCAAGTGAAAATGGTGCTTTATTGCTTTATAAAGTTAATCAAGGAAATAAAACAAATTAGAATGAATTATAATGGAAATTATTTGCCATGTGGGAGGCATCAGAGCATGATCCCTCTTTCAGTCTGAGCCATTCTATGTGCAGAAGGGCTTGTCAACCCCGAATTCTGTCTGCAGTTATGCAAGCTAAGTCAGGATAAATCAAATCTCCTGCTTTACAGCTTAAGCTGATCGAGATCATCCAAAGATCAGGAAGGAACTCCACCCCACAGCCATGCCAGGAACCACACAGGGCCAACAGGACATCTCGCATGAGACAGGAAGGCACACACCTCTCCCAAACACAGGCTGCAGCAGCCTGAGCCAGCGCAGCAAGCCACATGGCTGCTGCTCTCCTCTAGTCTTGGCCTTGCAGCCCAGAAACTCCTCTCTGTCTGCTTTCCCCATTTCCCCGAGCAAGGCACAGCAGGAGTCAGCAGGCACGTGGTGCAAGGAGCTGCTCAGCAATGACTGGACTTGCAGGCCAGGAAAGAGAGTTTTCTGGAGGGATCACCACTTGTCCCCTCTTTATATTCACTGTGTGTCCAACACTGTCTGCTGGAATCTCAAAGAAGCAAAAGCTGCTCTCCATCAACATAAAAATACTTTCTTTCCCCTCTGCAAAGCTAAATGTTTTTCTGGCTGCTGGCTAGCGCTGAAGGAATTGTATTAGGGGAGAAGTAGCAGATGAATTAATTTACAGGTGAGGGCAGGAGCAGCCTGGGCCAAGGATTAAATTTCACGTTGCTTTGCCCTCTCTGAGCCCATTGCTGTGCAAAAGGCAGAACAGGAATTGTGAAGAGAGGCCTGGCTGCCCACAGGTGCCATGCAAAGCGTGAGGTACGGCTTTAGTCAAAACCTCAGCTAACAGATACCTGTGAACGAGACATCAGCCCTTTCCTAGGGGATGGAGGGGCAACATTTCAAGTTTCAAGGCAAGGTGGATTTGAGCCCTCACTGCTCTCCCTGGCCAAAGCAGCTCTGCCACTCCTGGTGCACATCAGCACTTTGTCTAGCATCATGGCTGAGTGGGCTCTTAGCAGAAGGCCTACAGCTGGCACCTGAAACACCCCAGGGGGCTAGTACCAACAACTCAAGCTGTCCTCAGAGGTAGGCAGGCAGCACTGTCAGTTCAGGCCCTACTCATGCTCTGCAGGATTCCTCCAGCAGCTCCTCAGGCCAGGGATTCATTTCCAGATGCAATCAGGAAACCAGCACCTCCGAGAGACCCAAAGCTCAGTGACTCAGGAGATGAGGCTCTTATCAGCTCTCAGAGCTGACATTCAGATGCTCCCTACAACAAACCCACCAAAGGGCATTTGGGTCAATCTGTGTCTGCCTCTGTCTCATCTTTCTGAGTGCTCCTGCCTTCTTTCTCCCTGAGCTCTGTGTCCTGGCTGATCTCTAGCTTGCCCTAGTGCTCCACCCACCCCTGCTTATTTCATCTCACCTCTTTCAGGGTAGGACAGACTTCAAAGTGGAAGAGCCAAGAAAAAGAAAAATATTTCAGTCCCTACTGCCTCCCAGTAATTCTTACATTGTCATTCTCCCACCCATTTCCTTATCTCACTTCCCATCTCTTCCTTCAACACAGCCTCTAAAGAGCAGTTTGAAGCAGGGTTCTCCTGGCTCCTCAGCCCTCAGGGAAAGGAAATGCCAGAGCATGTCCCTTCTTCCCTGAATCCCTGCTCATAGCCTCGCTTCTCCACCTGCACTGCTCCGTGCTCCTCTGCAACTCCTGCTGTCCTCTGGCAAGGGGAATATACAACAAAAGGGCAGTGCTGTCACGAAAAGACAAGGCTGAGGCTCAGAGAGAGAAGGCTGAAGCTCTTCTGGCTACTACCCTACCTTCTTTCCAGCAACTGGCAGCATGGAGGACAACAACTCTTATGTTAGTCATAGAATCCCACAATGGTTTGGCTTGGAAGGGATGTTAAAGATCCAGTTCCAACCCCCTGCCACGTTCAAAGCCAGGTTGGATGAAGCCTTGAGCAACCTGTTCTGGTGGGAGGTGTCCCTGCCCAGGGCAGGGGGTTGGCACTGGATGATCTCTAAGCTCCATTCCAACCCCTTAACATACTATGATACTATGACATCTTCCACTAGCCCAGGTTGCTCCAAGTCCCCTCCATGTTTCCTCAGTGTTCCAGAAAGCACCAAGGCAAAAGGTGGTTCTGCCACTGGTGACACAATTCTCCAAAACAAGGTAGAGGAAGATTGTCCAGACACTGCCACATCCCAGGCAGTGCTGCCTGTAGAGTTAAATCCATCAGCCACAGTGGTGAACAGCACTGACACCAACCAGCTTCAAGACTTCCCAGCAGCAGCTCAGCAGAGATTTCACACCGAGTGCCTGTTCCAGGCTGCTACACACACAAAAACCAGGTCTGCAATCAAGTCATGCCATCCTGAGGACCTGCTGGTGTAACTGGGCTTTAGGAATAATTCAGTGCTGCAGAACAGGCCAGGCTGTCCAGAATAATCTGGATTGCCGGTTGGGAACTAGACAGCAGAGGCCAAGTGGTCCTGCCTGCTAAGTCATCTCAGGAGTGTCTCCTCAGTCATCTGATCCCTGCAGGAGCTGTGACTCCATTATTCACCCTGACAGGCTGCTGCAGGAACAAACGACATCTCTCAGCTACACCACCAGTGACTGATGGAAAGAGCAAACACATCACTGCCTTAACCTGTTTAGGAAGTGAGGATGACTTCATCTTCCTGACTGCTGACCCCAGTGCAGCCAGCAGAGTTCACCAGCCTCAGGGGCTTCCCTGGCACACCCAGGGGGAAGGAAAGAGAGGAGTGTGGGGACTCACCTGTCTGAGCCATCCTTCATGTGCACTTGGGCATAAAGGACATCCATCACAGCAGGGTCATCATTCATGTACTCCACTCCTGCCACTTCCACAGCCAGGGGTTTGCCTCCAGTGATTTGGCTAGAACCCAAGGAATACCTTCTGTTAAAAAGCAAAATGTCACACCTGCTTTTGAAATGCAACACTGATGCACACCCTCGATATTTGGGGTTACTAAGGGAATGATAACAGATGCTTTTTATTGCTGTAATTAGACACCATTTGGAGGCTGAGCAGAACTTAAATGTTATATAGACCATACAGGGCAGTGACCTCCACTATGTTCTTCTCTTTTCCATAACTTTCAGCTTGTTTGCAATGAAAAACAAACCAAAAAAGGCTCCCTAATTCCTAAAGCTCCAAAGGCTTTGGCTGCTATTGTCTTATCACCTTGGGAAGTACAGTGATTTAAATTCATACACTGAGTGTTTCAGACACACATTAAGTCAACTTGTCAGTGCTCACAGGCCACCTCAAGGCTGAGATCTCCACTGACATGTCAGCAAACCCACCAGCAGTAAAGTGGCACAGGCTCTCATTCCAGAGAGGCTCCTGCCTTGCCTCTGAAGTGAGCAATCATGACACAGCCACTGACTTTCCCCAGGAAAGGTACTCCTTACACAACACACTTCAAAGTACACTGCAACATCCACTCACAAATGCTGGAATAAAGCTGGTTTTAAATCAGCTCCAGGTCCTCTTGCAGGAAAATGTGATGTGCACTCCCACACCTGCAAACACACTGTGGAGTGTATCAGTTTCCCCAACACACCTCCTCCTTGCCTTTCCCATCAGAGCATCCCGGGGAGGCTGGTGCCCCTGGGAGCAAGGGATGTCTCCTGGGAAGGACGGGAGTGTCTAGGCAGGCAGATGTCGCCAACACAAGGTAACAAGGTGAGGTGACTCTGCTCTGACCTTGCTCCCTCCTGTAGGTCTCACCCAAGTGAGGTTCCCAGCCAAAATTCCTCAGTGGAATAAGGAAAATGTGGTTTCCCCTCCCAGTACACTTACTGGGAGGAAAAGAGCACAAATGTACTGTTATGCACATCACACTGACAACACTAAAGGTCATGTATTCCCAAAAAAGGCCCAAAAGGGCACATCTACCTTCACAAGGCACTTCCTGTACTCAGAAAGGGAAATGAACACTAATGAAGGTTTGTGCGGGTGGAAAGAAACCTAAATTAATTTTCCAGCTATATTTATTCGGGTGTGGCGGGGAAACAACCTAAAGGTTACATTCAAGTGTTGATTCCCCCTTCACTAAAGGGGAGTAAAGATTTTCTCTGCCTCACTTCAATCCACTTAGAAGGAAGCTGCCACTTCCCAAATACTGCAGGCAGAGCCTCCCCCTGGAAACACACTTGCATGTCTGTTCAGCAGCTGAAAGACTGGAGCTGTCATTTTAAAGGCAGAGGTATGAATTCTGGCCATGCATTAATTCCCACAGCTATTAGCTGGCACAGCACGGCCAATTCTTCATGCACCGAGGCAGCAAAGAAATGAATCTGAAAGCTCTGTGCTCGGTGTGCAAAGGCTTGGCAGAAAGAAATAAATAAGCCACTCCCTCAGGCCATCTCCAATTTCTAAGCTGCACAGAGATAAGCTAATTACAGTGTGATTGGAGCACATTTGCAGCTAAAGCCCTAACATCTGCAGCTCGGTGTTAACAGGAGGTCCTGGAGCAGGTCCTGGAGCAGCAGTGTCAGCCTGATCACTCCCATGGCTCGTGCTGCCTTCCCTGCACACAGTTCCTGCTCAAGGAATGCGTGTCAAGGACACCTCAGCGTCTGCTCTGTGGCAGGAGGGAAGGACGTGCTGGAGCCACTGCAGGAGCATGCGAAGGGAAGGAGCTCAGCCCTCCCCCTGCAGCAGGCAGGGACAGCAGCAGCTCTGCTCACACAGAGAGGACAGGGATGAACATGAGAAACAGAACCACAGAATCATCAAGGCTGGAAGAGACCTTTAAGGTCATTGAGTCCAACCATTAACCTGTCACTGCTGTAACCCCTAAACCCTAAACCTCCTCCAGCACCAGATCCAGACACCTCTTAAACACCTCCAGGGATGGTGACTCCACCACCTCCCTGGGCAATTCCCTAATCCAATGCCTGACCACCCTAATCGTGAAGAAATCTTTGCTAATATCTAATCTGAATCTCAAATAGAAGTGAGGAAAGCGGCTTCCAGGGAGTGTTGAGGCTTTGAGCTGAGCTGTGAGATGCTATCAGGCTCTTTGGGGCTGCTCAGTGATCTCAATCCCCATTTGAAACATTCCAGCCTTTTCCTGAATTCCTAGAGTTAAGACTATTGAGCTGCTTTGCTCTTCACTGTCCCTTGTCACAGACACTGTGCTGCTTTCCCCCCACTCAAGTCCTTGGTGATGATACATCCCTTTTTCAGCACTTACTCCACAAAGTCCTCTTTGCAGCGCTGGAGGAGGTCACAGGCTTTCTGAATCTCTTGTTGGTTCAGGAGCACCAATGTTCCAAGGGTCAGATGGAGCTTTGCAGGGTTCTGGAACAGGCTGCTGCTGACCCCATGATCCTACAAATCAGTCAGTTGATCACATATAGGTGTCTGAACTCACCTACACACCTCCATCAGAGGGATAAATGCTACAGAGGATAGAGAGCAAGCCACTGCCATCAATCCTTTAGTCTCTGGTTGGGTTGGTAATGACTTGAGGTTGAAAAGGGAGGCAAGCTCCCTGCCTGCCTTTCCCTTAGGGCTGGGAACAGCAGCCTGGAAGCTCCTTAGAGCAGGCTGTAATGCAGGACCAGCAGCACTCACTCACACAGGGCTCCAAGAGGAGAGACCTCCACAGCTGTCGAGGCAGCAGCTGCCACCAGCAATGAACTCCACACAAGCCAGCACAGATTTAAAATTTGAGCTAAGTCCATTTTTCTTGTGCAATAAAGCTGGAACTAGCTGTAGTGACAAGTTCTAAATGGTCTCTAAATCCTGTCTAAACACAGGTTGCACCTCACAGCACAAGCACAGCTAATACCAGCTCTGATAATTACATTTTTCTTCTTCCCAGGTGCCCTATAGTGTGCTGAGATGAATTGAGTTTAAATTCTCTTTACAAGAAGAGTTGTGTGTTGTTGCTGGGGGAGAACTGTTCCCAGGTGCAGCAGTGGTTACATCCAGCTTTAAGAAATATGCTCTTTTGTTCTGAGATGCTTATAAAAATACCTCCAGGATGGTTAACACACCCATATTAAAACAATTATTTCCACTTAGTGGCCATTTCCCATCAGTGCATTAAATAACCTCCAATTTTAGCTCCAGATGAAGCCAACCTGCCAGGCCATGGAAGCCTTGCTCTGTCTGTAAAAAGTCCACTGGCTGAGAATGACAGCTTTGAGGTTTCTAGCTGTGCTCCACAGTCTGAAATAAAACCTTTCAGGTGTTTAAACACTGCAGTATCTCAGCCTGTCAGGATTTTAATGCCCCACATCTCACTCAGCATTTGTCATGCCTAATGACCACATCCAGACCCTTCTTTACAGCAGAGCTGGACTAGGGATGAGCCAGCCTGCCACACAGAGGCTGGGGGCCTTGTTCCAGCAGCCACAGGCTGGCAAAAATAGGGATGGCCCCATCTCACTTCTTCCACCTTCCCCTCCCTGCAGTAAAAGCCTTGTGGCTTCCTTTAATTCATCCTGCTGTTAACATGCATGACGGGACATGATTTCTTTCCATCAGCCTTTTTTTTCTCCAATGATATCCATAGCCAGAGAATATTCAGCCCATGACGAAACAGCAGCTTGGATAACAGGAACTGGGAGAAGGTTTGGTTTCTCCTCGCCACGAACGACCAGCCAGTGTCACTCCCACAGAGCACACAGAGGAGGTACAGTACCAGAGCAGTTTGCAGGTCAGAAAGTCAAAGCCCTAACTTCATTTTCTACCCTAGCACCCTGCAAACATCAACCTGCCCCAAAAGCCGGGTTGGTTTTTTCCCTTGGGCTTTCCTACAGCTGAGTGTGGGCTGAGAGCTGACAAAGCAACACCACATCACCACCATAACCCACCTCCCGCCGCTGGGAGATGAGTGGGGAACAGCAGTGCACAGCCAGCAGGACAAGACCTACATAATCTTCCTGGGTTACTCCCTAGTATTTCAGGCAGCTCCTGGAAATCCTGCTCACACCCCTACTCTTCACAGGCCAGCAGATCCCACTTCTCCCACACACAAAGCAGAGGCTGCGTCAGAGGTAGCTCTCCCTGGAACAGCAACGTCTCCGCGGGTGTCTCACAGCCCTTCCTGGTTGGATGCAGCTCACTGACATGCAGAAAGGCTGGAACCCACTTATTCCAATCCCAGGTTATGGTATGCCATCAGCAGCTGCTGTGTTACCTTATGGGAAGCTGCCCTGAGCCCTGCAGCTGGACCAGCAGGGCCAGACAACACCAACTACTGCTAAGGAAGAGCCATGTCTTCCTCTAAGGATAATGATCCCAGGAGATGTGATCCTGTCACCACTGTGATTTTGGAGCTTTACGGACATCTTCCAAAGACCTGAGTAGGCCTCTCAATGTAAGATACAACCAGAAAAGCAGGAGTGAGAAGTGAGACTCAGCATCAGAGATGGGCAGAGGCATACTCTGAGTGCCTCTCAGTGACAAGCTCCTCCTTCACTGGTTTCCTCCTCACAGGGCAGCTCCTCATGGCACAAGTCACAGTGGTTTATGCAAGCAGAGCAGGAAAGCAGAGCATCAGCTCAGGTGTCTCAGCAGGGAATCACCACATTCCACAGGGGAACCCGAGAGCAGGAACTCACTGAAGATACAAACACATAAACCAGATTCTGTTGTCTCTCTGACAATTTACTGTTCAAACTTGGGTTCTCCCAGGATGTGCTGAGAGGCAGGAAGAACAATCCATTTCTGCACCACCCATATGTGGTTACTGTCCATTTTAGCTCATGCCTCTCCCTGACACTGCCCTATCATGCTAAAAAACCAACTCATTTCCACTCAGACTTCAAAAGTCTCATCTTCCCTTCCTCTTGCTACTTAAGATTCTTATCTTGGCTCTGCTCCTTTAGAAGGAACACAGAGAGGATTTTATCTGGCGTCTTCACCTCTCTTTGCAAAGCCCAAGCATGTTGCTCCTCCAAATCTCTGACCCTGTAGTAGGGAAACCATAAACCACAACACACTTCAGGCCTTCTACATGATCAATTCCTCAGCTCTTCCGCCCTGTCTGCGTCCTCTCTGCTGTCTAAGAGCTTCCAGTGTTTGCAGACAGCTTTATGTTTTGGAGGTTGTTTTCCCTTAATAGCAGGGTACTGCATGCCAGCTACATGCTCTCTCCCACCCTGATCCACAAACAAAGGAGGGAGCCAGGAAAACAGCCTTTCCTCGGATTGAGTGAAGAGCTGCAGGCTCAAACCCCTCCCATTTTCTGTCCCTTCCACTCCAAGAGAGAATACCTCATTAGCAATGTTTGGTATTTACAGGTTGCCATATATTACAGCAATCATGTTTCTTCTCCCTGCTACATCTGCAGCCTGTTCAGCCTGCAAACTCAACTGAAAGCACAGACCCAACTGTGATTTCCCACAACAACATTGCTGCAAAGCCTCTTCCCTTCTCCACCTGCACACTCAGACAGGCGACTCAGTTCTCCTCACTCTGACACCTACATGGCTGTGTGAGGAGACTCCCAAGGTCATGCAGACCTCCTGCTCTTCCACACCAGTGATGAGCCTGTCCAGGTGAGACACTTCCCTGTGTTTGTATCAAGTAAACCCCAAAAGTGCCTCCCCTTGGCCCTGCTCCATGGCCTGACAGCCCTGACTGTATGGCATGAACAATACCTGAAGTGTTCTGTATTTCAAGATAAGGTTTATCTCCTTAAAGGTCTTAAAGACACACACAAAAAGAACTTAGAAAGCATATACCTACCAACATAATGCTATAAAATATAAATGAATGGTTGCCATGGCAACTGCTTCAGAGAGAAATAGAGTCCCTCACAAATGCTCAATGGCCAGAAGAAATCCTCTCACACACACACACACATACACACACCTGGTTTTCCCTACCTTATCATTATTACTCTTCATTCAAAGACCGGAGTTTACCCAATGTTTTGCAGCAGGAAGAGAAACTCCACTTCTGTCACTGAAACCTATTCAGATTTCTCCAAGTATCCTGAGAAATCCCATTGCTTTGGACAAATCTATAAGCTCTCTTACTGCTCTGTGAGGCACAGCTTTGAAGGACTGTTTTTCATTACTGATGTGCTCTCCAGCAGACCCTGCTGTGAGATAAAGTGCTATTAGAGTGGCATTACTGGCTCAAGGAGTGATTGAGAGACGTTCAGGGCTGCAATATACTCCGCCACCTAACAGGCAGCAATAAATACATCTAGAAACCCTTTGGCTAATACCAGGAGAAGGAAGGGCAGGAAAATAAAGCTCTACGTATTCCTAGGCTACACATATGCAACCCCCAAATACCTGTTACTGGCTGAATTCTACATCTCAAGCTAAAAATGGGAACCCTGGAGCTGATGTAAGCAGTGCCAGGAACAGTTCAGGGTCTTATGGGACTCTGAGCAGTCCAGATACAGCACAAAAACTGCAGGAGAGACAGAGGGTCAGGCAAGAGAAGGCAAAATGAACATGACCAGCTTGGTCTCAGCACTCCTCTGCCCAAGGTTGGGCTGCTGCAGCTTTCTGGGACAAGGAGCACGTGAAGGGTTTGCACGTGAAGGTTTCTGAATGTGACGGGGGAAGGCAGCAAGATAACATTGTGAACATGTTCCTAAGTGGATGGCAGATCTCCTTGTCTCCTCAGGGATACAACCTGACACTGAAGAGTGAGCAAGAGATGAACAAAGTGACAGAGACAAGATCAGGAGGGGTTTGGAGAGCAAGTAAGATCCCCAGCTGAGGCTGGGCCAGTGGAGGGCTGCAACCTGACCAGGAGGCAGGAAAACTGAGTGCTCTGCAGGGAGAAGGGCTGGTCCTGTGCAGGGCTGGAGTACTGCAGGATGAGAGGCACTGGATGAGAGTATGAACAACAGCATTAGCTGCAAAAATGGATAAAAGACAGCACAACTCAGAAATGTGACACTGACAGGATTCATTTGACAGTGAGGCAGCCTGGGAGCTACAGCCCAGCAGTATGTGTGGGATACACACTGAGGGAGGGATGAGGGAGATCCATGGGACCTGCTGGCAGGTAGCTAGAGGTGCAGGAGGATCACATATACAGAGTCCAGGATGCCAAGGCTTCAAGCAGAGCAGGGCCAGACCTCAAGGGAGATCAAGTGAAAGGACTGGAACAGCCATAAGCCCAGGTGGAAGAGGAGGAAGGAACACCAGACAGGGAGCGGCAGCCTCAACCCAGAGAAAACAGTATGATCAAACACGACAGAGCCCCATGCTGAAGTCACAGCCCCTTCAAGAGCTCCCCTTCTCTCCCTGGAACTAGAAGCCAACAGAGGGAGCCAGTCTACCACTCTGTCCAGCCAATACCACCTCAGGCTGATGTTTCCATCCCCCCTCGTCTTCAGGCTTTCCTTTCACAAAGGAGAGATTTAATACAGCTAGAGCCACTGGCTAATGGGGATAGATGATCCTCCCAGCCCAAGGAAAGGGCTCTCGGCACTGCACTGGCTAATCCCTGGATCTGTTGGCCAGTTTCAGTTGTATTTAATGTCAGCTGGAAGATCCAAATGATAGAAAGTTCCTAAGATATCACTGGAATAGGCAGCTGGGAGAAGAGGGGCTTAAATCCCATCTGCCAGGAGAGACAAGGTTGCACAGCCAGCTCAGGGCTGCTCCTGGGGACGAGGCAACTGACATGCAAGTGACCACAAGAACTTGAGCAACAATTCTTATCTCCCAGGATATCAGATAATTCACACCCATAGCATGAGGACATAGGAAACCAAACTCTTTAAGCTGTGCTATCTGCAAGATTGTGTTTTCCCCTTGGCAAGGCACAAGCAGAAGTGACGGACACGAAGGTGGAGAATATCAGCCCACAAAACCCTGCAGTGTGTGTGCAATGTAACCTGCAGCAGCCACACAGAGAACTCTTCCCTTTTGCCTAGAGATGTCCTTGAGGAGATTCAGGGGACACAGCAATTTAATAGCACCATTCCCTCTCCTCAGCCCAGCCCTGACACACCACTCCTGTCAGACTAGCAGCACACTAAAATAAATCAGGGAACACAGAGCTTTCACTTCATTCTGTTCCTCATTTCCCTATGCCTAACTATTTCCTGCAGCTCCCAAGGCAAGATCTGAAGGCAAGTAGGAGGGACTGTCAGCACAAAGTCTCCTGGGGAAGAAGGGAAGCGATGAGATGTGCAGGATGGCATGTGCTACCAAGTCATTTCTCGCTCAGCTCCAGCAGGGACACCCTTCTTCCTCCACTGTCAGCAGCCAAAGGAAAAGTGAAACAGAAGCAGCAGCAAACTTGTGAATCCCTACCTGGTTTCAGTTATAAAACCATATAAAATGTAGAAAGCTCCACTGCATTATCTAGTGGCTTTCCTATCAAGAACAATCCCGCCACCAATCCTCTTTTGGAATCTTAGCTTTCCTCCCATCTAGGAAACTCTGCAAGGAGGACAAAATAAGTTACTAAGGATTTATTAAGTGAGCCATTCCACTTTTCAGGGGATTTCACAACAGCACTCACAACAAATTCACAGCAAATCCACCAAGTTAAGTAAAAATGCATTCCTACAAAACAGAGTAAGGCCTTCAAGGGAAGCACCCAAAAGCTCTGAAGACAGCACTGCTGCAGGGCTCCCACTGCATATTCATTCCCATGCGGCTTCCTACCTTTGAGCATTTCTCCAAGACTTCGTCCTTGAAGTGCAGGAAGCTCTCCTGGATGGCAGGCTGGTTGAGAGCAAAGGACAGGAAGTGTGTGAAGGGCTGTTTCCGACGGAAGCTGTCCAGGAGCACATCAATCCGTGTCCGGGCAGAGATGACACCGCTCCGGTGCTGCCCAGTGATTACTGCAAGGAGACACAGCAACTTCTGTATGGCTTCAGAGCAACCCCTGTCTGGTTTCAAAGCAGTTCCTGCCTGGTTTCAATGAGACTACAGTGAGACACCCATGCCCATGCTCAATACAGTAGTCAAACGGACTGTGACATTACACATGCACTGTAAAGTATCAATACTGGAGGATACTATGATGGTAAGAACATTTGTCCTGGGTTGCAGTGTGGGGGTATCCATGGTATGTATTCTATTATCATCTCCACAAGCTGTTAGAGCAGGTGGGGCAGTGATCGTTATCACCTTGTCCCTCCCTCAGGGCAATCCTGATGGCTCCCTCAGGGGGCTGTCTCTGATTAACGGGCTGTCAAGGACCCATGCAGGACACATCCTCCCAGTGATCCTTATTGCCTTGTCCCAAGGTGAGGTGACTCACCCCAGGGGTGGGGAGCCAAACATGCTCACAGGGATATAAGCCGGGGTTTGGACCAGCACAGGGAGCCCTTTGCCTGATGGATTCCCAGAGGACAAGAGCTGCTGCTGGACCCTCAGGAGAGAACCGGATCTGCGGGATCACTGCTCCAACAAACCCATCACTCCAGGAGGACTGCAGCACCATTTCATCGGACTACTATTAACTACACCCTGACTGACAGGGTGTCAGGTTACTTTCTGACTCTGTCAGGTTATTTTTTTTGTACTGTTGCATTTGTGTTGTTCATATTAAACTGTACTTCTGACTCAGAGTCTCTCACCGGTTTGCTTTTCAAACCAGCACAACATTCCAGGAGATACCAGGAGGGAACTAGGAAAGTCTGTAGGACAGCATCTCTCTGCTGTTAGTCCCAGGCTCTCTGAGAAAGCCTCAGGGATCAACAGCGCCAGCCATGCCCAGAGAAACCCTGACAGACTCCCTACTTGACTTAAAATGCCTCCTGACACAGCTGTGTTTCGCCCTGCAATGACAGGATGATATCATAAAAAGTGTCCCCGTGCTCTCAAGGAAGTCAGCTCTGAGTGCCTAAAGAACAACCACTGAGAGTCCATCAATTCAGCAGCCCTTCAGCTTCCCAGAGCATTACTTCATGTTTTCACAGAGGCAGCCAGAGTGGGAAAGCAAATCCATCAAGCATCAAGATGGGCTGAGTCGCTTGTGCATGCACTTGAAGGCACCAAACAGAGCACACTCGAACTTGAAAGAACCACAAGGAGCAAAATTCTCTTGGCTTCCTATTAGTACATGTTTTCAGCATCTCTCAACCTTCCTAATGGTCCTTCAAGGTTCTTGGGAAGGAGTCAAGCCCCACTTCTGCAGAAGTACCACCACAGGATCCCCCTGGAACTACCTCCTCAGAGCTCCACCACAACTCCACACTGTGCCAACAATCCCTGGAGCATGCCCTAAGGGGCTCTCCAAACATCCACCCTGGGTCAGCCCTTGGGAGCAACACCTTTCTTTTTAAATCCCTAGAAGTGAGGAGAGGGAACATATGGCAGCAGAAAGGCTGCTCTCCCTGTGGGGATCAAGTGACAGCACCAGAATGGCAGCAATGTCATCAAAACACTCCTCATGTTAGAGAACATGTTCAGTTCATGTATAAATATACAAGGAGGTAACTTTCCCTGAATGTTTAGTTTGGTTCTTATTAATGGGAAAGGCACTATTTTAAAAGCAAACCAGAAAACACATTCAGGCCCACAGTTCCTAAGTCATTCAGGGCCCAGAAGTGAACCTATTCAGTGAATTAAAATAGACTTTTTCCCAAAAAAATCCTCACTGCTTTATAGGCATTTACAGACAGAAAAAACAAACTCTGGAGAAAAGTGAAGTGATTTTTCCAGGGCCATGAAGTGAGTCAGTGCTGTGTCAGAAGCACAAACTAAAGGGAAAACACCTCCTGTTCCCCCTCCCTGCCCAAGTTGTGTTTGTGCTAGAGCAGATGAGAGAACACCCATGTTCAACTCACCGATCTCTCCTTCCACTCCAGGCTTGGGAATGCTGATGGAGGTTCTAGTCTCTGTTTCTAGCCTCTTCTTGGTCTCTCCTTTCTTCCCAATTATGTACCTGGAGGCATAAAGTGACAGTTACACGGTGTTCCTGGGCCACTGTCCATAGAGTGTGTCCAGCCAGGACATGAACCATGTCCTGGATGAGCCTGGCCCCAGGCAGCTGAAGCCCCCAGACAGGATACCTCCGTGCTGGAGGGATGCACACACTCAGCTCCACGTGCAGGACCCCAGCCAGGCACAGAGGGGATTCCTGGGACTACACACATGTCCAGCCTCAGACCACAGAATGATGTTTAGCTGTGGCTCACAACTGGATTAACTGAAAACAAGTCAGCTGGTCCATGACAGCTCTGCCCAGCACATCCTGCCATAGCTCATTTGTCAGCTGGGTTGTCCCTTTTCCCCACCATCCCAGCTGAGGAAGAACTAAAGGCTCTTTCTCTGCTTTTTCCTTTGCTCAAGGTAGTTATTTGCAGCATCCAAATACTCAATGGACCACTTTTCCTTCTCTATACCTCAGCAGAACCATCCAGCTAATAAACCTGTCAAAAATACCTAGATAAAGCTTCAAACACTGCAGGCTTCCCAGTAAATGCTGCATGGGAGTCAACAGCCAATTCCAGTGGTGTGTGCTTGCTCTGAAAGCTTTCACAAACACCCCCTGCCAGGCTGCTGGCCCCACTTCTCCCTCCCCTGCCTTGTCTCCCCTCCCTGCTGCTTTTATCTCCAAGGGAGAGATGCTCCAACACTGCTGCCAGCCAGCAAGCACCACCTGCTGTCCCTGCCACGGGGATGGAGAGGAGCTGAGCCAGGCATTGCCAATCTTCCCTTCCCAAATCCACAGCACAGGATACAGTCCAGAGATCCTCAGAGAATAAATACTCTGTGCTCCACCTCTTCCCCAGCTGGCAGCAGCTCAAACAAACCCCAGGCACACACAGGCTCACTTGTACAAGGGGCTGGGAACCTCCACTCGGCACTGGAAGCCTCTCTCAGTCTCCTCCACCGTGAAGGCATCACAGGGCTCGTCCGGGCAGTCCCCAGGACCTGCCAGGGAAACCACAGCACAGGTACAACCTCTGCAGGGGCTGGGACAAGCTCTGCAGGACAGCAGCCTCCCAGGCTTCTCCCAAGGTGAAATAAAGCAAGGCACAGGCTCCTCTCTGCTGTGCCTAACTGCTTTAGATTTCACCTTGCTGCCAGCTCCAGAACACCTAGTGATTGCTGCTAAATCTGGTGGGATGAGGCATAGGAAAGCAGCAGTTACAGCCTAGGAAAGCAGCAGTTATAGTCTAGGAAAGCAGCACCTACAGCCCAGGTTTCCTCTCAGCTGGAAACTGTGTAATTCCCAACACAGTGGGAATGGGCTCTTCTCCTGGCAGGGTGAGGCGTCTCTTCACCAGCCTGTTCAGAGACTCGGGCAGGGATTTATAGTGCCAAAGACAACAAATAGGTGAGGAAAGTTTTGCTCCAAGGGCTCAGATCAATGTTTTGGGAGCCAGAGACATTCCCACAGCTTCACCACAGAGGAATGGATGCACTTTTCATCCATGCGACACTCAGTTGTGCCTGCTAGGTTCAGATACCATAAAATTACAGTATGTTAAGGAGTTGGAATGGACCTCAAAGATAGCTGCTCCCAACCCCTTGCCCTGGGCAGGGACACCTCCCACCAGAACAGGTTGCTCAAGGCTTTGTCCAACCTGGCTTTGAACACTGCCAGGGTTGGGGCAGCCACAGCCTCCCTGGGCAGACTGTACCAAGTGTGTAACATCCAGAAAGAGTTCCTATCTCCTTCCCAGCACACACAGGGATGAATTTGGGAGTTAAATGCCATGTTAAAACTTTGTTCAACCCACCAAAAAGCAGAGAGAAAGAAACAGGGCCACAATAGCCACAATCCTTTCCATTTCGGAAATAACACCAGAGCTTTGTGCCCACAACAATTCACACCCAACCACAACATACATACAGGCAGATAGACAAAGTGAAACACACTAGGACAAGGAAAATTTTGCCCCCGAAAAAAGGTGACACCTTCCCAAAGCTGCATGGCAGGAGGCCAGTGTTGAAAGACAAAAACACTGCAAGGACAGAGCTCTGTCCTTGCCAAACCTGCAAAGACTCACACTACAGGACAGAAAGGCCCTTCAGGAACCTGGGAAAAATAGACCTACAGTGCTGGCTTGGTTTTCCCTTTGCCTGGAGCTTTCACAGGTAGCAAGCAGAGTGACAGGATGAGAGGACATAGTTTCTAGATGTGCCAGGGGAGGTTTAGGATAGACATCAAGAAGAATCTCATCAGAGAAAGGGTGATAGGGCATTGGAATAGGTTGCCCAGGGAGGTGGTGGAGTCACCACCCTGGAGATGTTTAAGGAACAACTCAACATGGTACCTGGTGCTCTGATCTAGCTGACAAGGTGCTGATGGGTCAGAGGTTGGACTCAATGGGCATGGAGGTCTTTTGCAACATGATGGATTCTGTGACGGTCAGCCAAACCTACTCAGGGTAACTGGGATTCCACCCCCTCTCTGATCAGCAGGACCCTCAGGGAACAAGACAGAGCCTTTTTCTCCCCCTTGCACACCTCACTCCCCCACACAGACAAGGGATTTGTGCTCATGCGGACAGCAGAGATGACACTGAGAGCTCCCTAGGTCTTCAGCATTGATGTTTTCACCTGCAGCACATCCTGCCAGATCACCCCTGGAGCATCACTCCTTACCTGCACAGAAATCCTCCTCCTCATCATCATGGGGGTAGCTCTGCTCCTGGATGAGATTCTTGCGGTATACTCTGTCTCCAATGCGGATCAGGGTGGGCCTCAGCACCTCCATCCTCCTCCTCCTGTGGCAGGACACACAGCTCTGCTAACCTAGCCCAAGGAAAGGGAAATCCCCATGTTTGCTTGTGGATTGGGTTGGAAGGACCTTAAAGCTTGCCTATTCCACCCCCTGCCATGGGCAGGGACACCTTCCACTAGCCCAGGTTGCTCCAAGCCACATCCAGTCTGGTTTGGAACACTCCCAGGGATGGAGCAGCCACAGCTTCTCTGGGCAACCTGTGCCAGTGTCTCACCATCCTCACAGGGAAGGATTTCTTCTCAATATCCAACTTAAATCTCTCCTCCCTGAGCTTAACGCTCGTGAATCTATGCACAAGAGACTTCAGAGAGGCAGCATCACCTCAAATCTTACATCACTCAAAGAGTAACTTGATGAGAACTTAAGTACATATTTCATCAGCTCCCAAAGCACAATCAGACACAAAAGGGAAATTTAAGCAATATAAGGTGTGTAACTCTCTAAAACTCACAAGGTTTAGCCAGAACTCACTGCAGTCTCAGTCACTGTGATGTTTCAGGACTGTGAACTGTTTCACCTCATTGCTCTACACAGCTGCAGATCAACCTCAGCCTCCTGCAAGGATTTCCCCACACCACTGACCACTCCCACACACCTGACATGCTCCATCAGCCTCCCAAAACCAGTTTGTTCCCAAAACCCAGCCCAGTTCCCTGGATGTGCTCAGGAAGCTCCTGGGGAAGGGAAACAAAGCTCTGGTTACACCTCCTGCCATTCCTCTCAGAGCCTGGTGGAAAGCCTGGGGCACACATATAAAATCCTTGCTCTACCCTGTATTACTCCATTATTATAATCTTAAACACAGTTTCTTTGGGCTTTATCTGGCCCTGAGTTAAACTTCTCACCATGGAGGACATTTGCTGCTGTTAGAGCAAAGAACTGACAGTGACCCGTCAGAGACTTCACACCTTCAGCACTTAAAAAGTTCACTGAAATGTTGAGTCTTGGGTGTCTCAGTTTGCCTTGTTTACACAACAGAAATCTCTGAGGCTCAGACAACAAAGTCTCCACCAAAAGATTCACCTCTGTCAGAAGGTTTATCTGTGCACTGCAGGAGAACAGGGAAAATTAAGAGCTTTCCTTTGAAGACATATTTGTCCTAAATGCAGATTCATTAGAGTGACATCAGGTTCAGGAGGTTAAAGCTTATCCATTCAGTTCCAGCACCACCTTCTGAACTGACTCACAACCACCTCGACTCACACTGAGAACGAAAAACTTACACGTAAATGAAAGGAGTTCAAGGAACTGCAGCTCAAGGAAGAAGTGCAGAGGTGAGCTGTGCTCAAAGGAACACAGCATTAACAACAAGTCACAGCCTCTGGGCTTTTTGATGCCACAGGGACTTCTTGGCTTACGACTTCAAACACACATTGGCATCTCAATTCCTTAGCAGGACCAGGCTCCCGGGGGCAGGATCAGCCTCCCCGAGGTAGGACCAGCCTCTCGAGGGCAAGATCCAGCTCCTCCGGGCAGGACCAGGCTCCCGGGGACAGGACTAGCCTCCTGAGCGCAGGATCAGGCCCCTGAGGGGTTGCGGGCAGCTCCGATGCGCACCGCGCCGTGACCGTCCCGTGAGGGCACAGCAGGCTCCGCAGGGCCACGCCGAGGGGCTGAGACTCGTCAGGCCGCTCCGTTCTAGCTCCAAACCCGCCGGGTTAGGCCGCGGCAGAAACGCGACCT
>NW_008661921.1:13908-14251 GCF_000695815.1 Acanthisitta chloris | reverse complement strand
ATAAACACCTACATAGTTTTCAGCAGTCTGGGTGGCATCTAAAGATTTTATCATGGTGTACTAAGCTGTATCAACAAGTGTGCATGGAGAAGTTTTAGAACCTCATTTGAAAATGGAAACTCCATTGAAAGTCGTCTTTCCAGGCATGGAAAGCTGCCCTACAATCCACTGTGACACACAGGAAAACATCCAGAGACTCCAAAGTTAGAGAAATTAGCAGTTGAGACAGGGAGCTGTGTCTTCAAGTCGTTTTGCTATAGGAGCTCACTATAGGAAACAAAAAATATGTCCTCTTTGTAAGAACTTCCTCAAATTCTGTCCTGAAAATTATATTTGAATTCAA
>NW_008661921.1:9624-13853 GCF_000695815.1 Acanthisitta chloris | reverse complement strand
GTTCAGCAGAGAATAGAAAATGGCCTGAAACCTGCTTGGGTTGTCAGGGACAACCTTCTTTTTCTCCTTCCTAATCTGCGAGTATGAGCAATTTAATACTAAGTAAGTAGGTTCAGAGGCTGCTAAAGAGGAGGATGTAGATAGGTGCTCACTCAGAAAAGCATTATGTTTGCTGGAGGTTTGACAGACACACCAAGGACTGTGTGAATATGTTCTTGGTTACTGCTTGCTAATCTCTCTCACATCTAGAATGCATCTTCATAACATACCTCTTTGGGTGGGCAGGGGCCCATTGGCACCTGACTGTAACAAAAAGCAGAGAATGTTTGCTTGTTTGATGGTAAATTCTGTATGACCACAGCTGGCTCAGGTCCTGCCTGGCAATCTGTGGTATCATTTCTCTGTGATTACTCTTATAAAAGTGCATCGTATTTCCCACAGGTCTCATGAGAGAAGCACAAAACCCTGTGAACACATAGTCGCTCTGAATCTATCCTTCACCCTCCAATGCTGTGGGAGTTTGGACACCTTAAGGAGACCACTTTGGAAAGGACAGAGGAGAGAGAAGAGAGGAAACAAATGAGGCCACAGTGAGTAAACTCTTCCTAAGAAGCGTTGGGGGAACCACTGCTTGTGCTAATGAACTTCGGAGGCGTCTTGTGTTGAGCTTGAGAATTCTGAGCAGAAATGCAAGTGACTAAGGCATGGCTGCTAGTCCTCTCTAGTCTCTTCCCATCTTCATGATTAGTGAGTTTTATATAAGTACATGAAAAGAAGTGTTTGTACACAGACCCAGGTTGTTTTGTTTCCTGGTAGATGGGAGTATTTTGAAACAGATTGGTTTTTACTTTGACTGTGCTGAAATTTGTTTATGGTGAGTTGAATGCTGTGCGGACAGAAACAGTGACTAGCTAGTCCTGGTTTTGGCTCTGCCAAGGAGTTGCTTCAGCCTGGCCTATGTTCTCTGTCAGTGACACAAGGGGTTTTGGTTTGGTTTTATCTGAGACCGTGTGTTAGCATTTTAGCCTTAGCACAGCACTATGAGGCCACTCATGGAAGCAGAAGGCTCGCTCTCCTATAAGTAAAGTGCACTGGAAACGGTGGAGAGGAAAACAACTGGGCATCCTAGAGATCATCACCTTTTCTCATGCTCTCTGTTTATCAAATCAGTGAAGGGAAGGTGTATTTTCAGAAATTGTGAACAAGATGTCAACAAACCAACCCCATTTTTTTTCTCCTCCAAGACTTCTCTAAGTAATAAGACCATCAAGTCCAACCTGTAAAAAACCTTTTTGTTTTTTACTGAGGAGTTTTTAAAAATGTACCACTATATATTAAAAGAGACAATCAGTATTTTGACCCCCGTTATTATTTGATTAATTTCCCTGTCTCAGCCTTGAGAATTCTCCCTTGTTCCTCCTCCTACTCCAAAAATCTGTGTATGAAGTGTATTACTTAATTTCAATTACAATGTTAATTGCAGAAGACAAGTGGTTACTGAATCTTGCACCATAATTAATCAACCTGATATTTACTTAGTACATTGTTCATAGTGGATTAAGCTGTGGCTGGACAAGCGGGGCAAGGGAAATGAGTGACAGGAGCATTATCATGGCACACTGCCTCCCGTTGGGAAAGTTCATCTTCCTTCTGAGAGAGACGCCTTCAGGGATCATGTAATTTGAATACCCTGTGAATTTAGTGTCGTCTTAGCTTGACCAGCTCTGGAAGAACATATTAACCTCCTCTTGTGATTTTCAGAAAACCATTCTAATTTAGCAAGTAATTAAGGGTCACATGTAGGATAAAGAGCTAGATAAGCTTGGATTACGCACAGGAAGCTTTGTTTCCAAGGCAACCCTAGCAGAGGGGGTGTTAATGCTGAGGTCAGTCAGTTAATGAACTGGGAATGGTTACTGGCTGCAAAATGTATTAGAACTGGGAAATGAAACTAACAATTGCATTACCATTTAATGATTTGATGATAGAAAACAAGTGCCTACAAAGCTAGTTATCACTGAAAATACTGGAGACAAAGGTTACAGGCAGTGGGACCATTTTGCTAAGTGAGGTCATGAGAAGTCCAAAACAATGACGCCTGACAAACCAGAAATACTTTGGTCATCATTCATGGATTTCGTGGCCTCTCAGTGTGAAGCTGTCAATGTTTGCGTAAGCTGCTGGTGCTGACACAGGCACCCTGTGCTGGGCCCTCACTTCTCCCTATGGTTAGTCCTGCTGGAGGTGAGTACCTGTGCAGCAGTGTCAGAATGGAATCAGCCTGATGGGTTTAGCACACTGAAAAGCAAGGCACTAGGCTTCCAAGGCCTCGGGGTGTAACACACCTTCTCCTGGGGCTTTAGGCTCTGGGAACTAATCTCATGGGAGTTTTGACAGGCCAAACACGCAAATACCGTGGACATGGATAAGATGTCCAAGCAGCTCACCTGTGGCAAACATAGATGGATATATGAAAACATGTGAATATTTTACAGATGGAATCTTACATTATTTTTTCCTGTATGACATAAGGGACACTTGGGAATCAGATCACCGTGCTGTAGGGCACTGTAGCAGAATATTGCAAAGAGTAGGAATGAGCCATTAGATATCTAATGGTTTTTGAGTTCACTGATACTGTAGCTATACCTTGTGATCTGTGAGAGAAAGAATTGCACAGGCATTTTCCAAAGCTTTCTTTAAAACAGGCAAACATTCTCTGCTTTTTGTTACAGTCAGGTGACATTAGTGTCACAGAATGTTCTGCAGCAGTTGGGTCATTCTTGCATCTGGAATACAGGTACCTCTAACTTTGTGCCATGCGTTTTGAACATAGGTATCCCTTGTGCATATATATAAATTAGGACAATTTTTGATGCTCCATTGTCTCTGTTTTTCTTATCTACAGCCTTGGCATAAAAGCAGGTAATTTTGCATTAGACCACCTGCTTGCACTGGGGGAATTTAAATGCTCTGCTCTCTCAAACATGTACTGTAGGACTTCCCATGAAAAATAAGACTGTGCTAAAGGTGAGCTGACAGCCTGTGGTGACAGCTGTTTGGGACAGATTGAGACAGCAGCTGGCCCAAATGAGCCTGCAGGGAGTGTGTACTCCTGGTCACAGAAAAGTGTGACCAAAGGAGGGCACTGGAATGAGGAGAGATCTGGAAAACACAGCCTGTCTCCCACATTTGCAGAGATTAGATTCAGGAAAGCACAGCGCAGCCAATCAAATGTAAAACTTATCACTAAGCCCCTCCCAAAATTGAAAACCAAGCCAGCAAACAAAAAACCACCGACCCAGAAAAACTAACCATGCAAACAAACAAAACCCCAGAAGGGAATTTACCTTTTGTGTCCACAGGTAGCTGGAAAAGTAAAAGTAATGGCCTTAAATAAGTTATGGTTTTAAACAGGGGCAAGGAAAATTTATGCAGAATATTAGTTGGTGTTTTGCATTTGTTCCAAGTGCTGACTACCTGGAGAGAGTGCCAACAAGACCATAGTATCTGTACTCAGGATTTCTTAGGACAGCTCCTGTGCTGCTGTGTCTGCGTGGCACTGGGCAAGTCAGATCATCTCGCTGAATTTCTTCTTTCCTTCCCATCTGCTTCCCAGGATAGCCATTGCTCAGTTTTATTCTTGATATTTCACACTTCCAGGCTAAAAAAGTCTAAATAGTGTTTAAATCCTCAAGTCCTTCTACCACTGCAGTTAAAGGATTTGAGCAGTGTTGGGAGTAATGATTTGTCTGCATGTGAAGATGGCATACAGGTAGGTACAAAGAGCATCATTTTTCTGGTTACTCTGATGTAAAGAATCAAAAGCAACTGTAAAAGTCTTAAGTAAATCAACAAGTTTATCCACAGTTTGGAAAACACAATAATCATGCTAGGTCTGTGGTTCCCCAAGTCCAGCTGACACCAATGTTTCCAGAATAAAGTGTCTTGATTGAAGTAGCAGAGTGAGGCTGTTTTGTTGCAGAAAACATCCTGTGGCAATACCTCCTGGCTGTGCATTGCAAAAGCAACTGTAAAAGTCTTAAGTAAATCAACAAGTTTATCCACAGTTTGGAAAACACAATAATCATGCTAGGTCTGTGGTTCCCCAAGTCCAGCTGACACCAATGTTTCCAGAATAAAGTGTCTTGATTGAAGTAGCAGAGTGAGGCTGTTTTGTTGCAGAAAACATCCTGTGGCAATACCTCCTGGCTGTGCATTGCATGTTA
>NW_008661921.1:6386-9611 GCF_000695815.1 Acanthisitta chloris | reverse complement strand
CTGCTGAACAAGCTCAAGTAAAGCTTCCAGCTGTGCCAAGAATTGCTTGGAGGTTTTCTGATAGGAATTTCTCTGGGCATCGAACAAATGAAAATACCCTGCCTGACTTAACAGAAGTAATGTGGTAAGTAATTTTGGTGCCTGTCTTCTCTAAGTCATATCAGTGTATTTATGCAGTCTCAGAATCCCAACACAACTGGAAAATTTTGACAACAAGAAAAGATGTGTCTTAACCTGATTTAATTCAGCATTTGATCTGGCAGATGTAGCAGCCAAAATTTTACCCAGGGTAACAAATGACCCCTGGGATGAATTCAGACACTCCACAAATTGAGTGGTGGGAAATGTGCAAATGGGTTGTGTTGAAGCTTTGTGGCTTCTATGTAGCTGTGTGTTATTATTCAGCAAGCTCTTGACTTCTTGAATCATTCCAGCCACCTCCTTCTTTTCACCTTTCTTATGTGACATTCCATAGTAAAGGAAGTCAATGCTTTTTCCTGTGCAGATGGCACTATGTATATATTTGCTCCTGTTCCCAAAACAAATAGCAGGGCAGTTAAAGGAATTACTTGACTATCAGATAAAGGGAAGGCACATCTTTTCCACACCAATTCGTGAATGTCAGCACAGATAATTTTTTTTCAGGAGACACGATTTGCTAATTATTATTCTTGGATCAAGTCTAAATCTTAGAAATGATGGGTAGCCATCAGTTAAAGGGCATCATGCCTTCTACAGCCCACTTAGTGTAAGAGGCTGGATTTCAAGAGGATGCATAAACTGGGGGGCTAAATCCACTAAATGAACTGCTGAGGGCTTAACATGTCTCGGAAAATCAAAGGAAATAATCGAAATCCAGCCTGTAGAAGGCTGATGGTAGCAACTACTGTTTTGATAGTTTCATCTTTCATGAATATCTCCTCTTTCTGGTGACCAGAGGTAGGACGTGAGGAGGTAGAGTGAAGCTGCACGCGGGGAAGTTCAGATTGGGACATCAGGAAAAAGTTCTTCACTGAAAGGCGAACTGAAAGTCTGAAACAAGCTCTCCAGGGAGGTGATCACAGCACCAACCCTGCTGGAGTTCAAGGAGCATCTGGACGATGATCATAGTCAAACAGGTTAGTTTTGGGGAGTCCTATGAGGAGCAGGGAGTTGGACTCTGGTCCATACGTGTCCCTTACTACTTGAGATATTCTCTGTCTCAGAGTTACTCAGAGTTACCTCCTTTTATGCTTACTCATCTTTCTCTGGGGTTGCAGAGTGACAACATTCAGCCATCTCTTCCCTGATCTTATCAAGCAGTTTAAAAACTGAACATCCTCACTTTCCTCTTCAGTGAGAGACCTCCTAGCGCCCTTCTGTGGTGCTGAATGGCTGTTCTGTGATTGCTTTTTATTGAAATGAACACTTGGCCCATTCGTGTTTATCTCAGGGATGAGCTGAATGGATTAAAAAACCATCTGAACCTCTTTGAACATTGCAAGTTGTCAAGCTTAGAATCTTTTCTCTCGAATGACCCAGAAGTGAACCATGTAAAACACGGAAGCATCCCTGGCTTTGAACTTTGGCTTCTTGCCCCTGGGGGAGCTGCTCATGTGATCCTCAGCACAGTGCAGCTTGAACCACCCCATTTTCTCACTGCTGCCTTTCTCTGGCTTCATGACAAGTCCCTTTTGCATGTCAGGTGTCTACCCCAGACTTTGAGCCTCACCTCTGCTACACTTCCGTTCTCTCATTTATTCTACATCACCTCCCTTCTATTTCTTGTTTGCCAAACATTCTGTATTTCTCTCTCTCTCTCTCTCTCTCCTGACAATAGGCATTCCCTCTGCAGCTGTGCATGTGTTCAGGTACTTCATTGTTCCTCTAGTGCAATACAAGTCGCAGTCTTGATGGGGAGGATGATACTTGGAGTGGTTCCTAAAGCATCAGTTGATAAACACAGATACAGGCTGTATTTTTCCTGATTGCATTCGAAGTCCACATCTTCCTTGCACTGATTCTCACTGTCCTTGGCCGTGTCTCCCCCAACTTTCTTCAGTCAGCTACAGAGCCTGTTTCGGCCTACATGGCAACTATTTCAGTGTGGGTTCACACAGTTCATCTTTTCAGCATCCAGTATTACCTAAAGGATGGAGAGATTTCTTACTCCTTCAGCATTAAAGAGGTCATGCATTTCCCAGCATTGCACTTTTACTCTGCATCATCTCAGTGGAGAAAACTGATCGTGCATCACAGGAGCCACTTCTTGCCTTTCTCTGAGGTACCGATTGCTTTCTAAGGTCCTGAGCTCATGACTAGTGGTGCTTGCAGTATTCCAGAGACTTGTGTCCTCGAACTGTCAGCTGATATTCCTCACCCTTAGTACACCCAGTTAGTTTCCAGTCACACAAGCCAAGCTAGTGGGCTTAAACAGCAGAGCCCTGTCTGGTGCTATACAGAGTTACAGCTTTGGGAAAGGTAGTGGTTCATATGTAACCACTTCATCAGCTTGTGAGACAGGACCCCAGTGGACACAGCCAGCAAGTACAAACAGAAGATGGAGCCTGAAAAATCGGGTGTCCTGTCTTTGTGCACTGTAGTGACATTATGCCCTTTCTTGTGCTCTCATCACTTTCCCAGTTCCTGTGCCACAGCACAGGGCACACAACCCGTGGGCCCGACCTGCCAACAGCCGCTGTTCTGTGCAGCCTGCACAGAGGAGGGGTCTGAAAGGACAGGAGTAAAAGCCTGCCCATCCTCCCCTCAGAAAGAATCTGTGATGCTTTTAAGGTATTTCCTTTGGAAACAGCAGTTCTTCACTTTCAGAGATCACCTGGTATATGCCAGAGGCCTTGCCTGTCACCCCTTGTGTCTTTTCCCTTCACATGGAGTTTGTGAAAGGACTCACCTGTTAAACATTACCCCGAGTGAATTTTTGCTGAACTGACATTTCCAGAGTGATCAGTGTTGAGGGAAGTGCAGGAAGGGGGACAGGAAAAGGCAGGGAGGTTTCCCTTACCGGCCTCTTTGCTGCTTGCTTTCCCTGGGGCCATTATTGGTGGCAGCAGTGGTGGACAAGTGGCTTTGATGCTTCTTGCTTTGCACACAAGTTGCTGCAGCACTGAGGATATGGTGCCATCTGCTACCTCTCAGGCAGGGAGAGCTGCCAAATTCCCTCTGAGGTCAAAGATGAGCGATTTATTGTCCACTGATGGTAGCAGCCACGCGCTCGGGCTTGCGGAT
>NW_008661921.1:2031-6365 GCF_000695815.1 Acanthisitta chloris | reverse complement strand
CCTCCCGGCAGGAATCAAAAGGTGCTTCTGCTCTGGCAAGAGCAACACTAATTGCAAATGTGATTTTGCCTTTGGCACGTGACACGTACGTGCACTTTGCAACCACTAAACTACTCAGCGTCTGTGCTGGAAAAGTAACATTTCCAGATCCAAACCTACCAACAGACACCTAAGACACCTTAGGTCCCCTTACTAGCAGCATCTGATGAGATATGCCATGCCATGGGCTCGGATAAGTGGTTCCTACCCTTCCCACTCCTGAGGTGTGGTAGGGCTGCGCTCATGCTCTGCCTGTGCCCCCACTCCTGAGGTGTGGTAGGGCTGCGTTCATGCTCTGCCTGTGCTCCCAGGCTGCAGCTGAAGAAGCAGCAACAGGCATTGAGGCTACCACACACCAGGACTGGGTGGGCTAGTTGCTGGGGAGAGACCCCAGCCGGCTTGTCTCTTTGTTCCTTAAGAATGATCACCATCACCTACAGAAAATGCAAGTCATTCGTATGTAAATCGGTGCACAATTGGCCATGCTCGTTATAGGAAGGGAGGGGGCCTGGGAAGCATCTTTTTCAACAGCAAGGCAAAACATAAACTGCGGGAGGAAGTGGAAAGAGGGTGGAACATGTTTATGGATTACATTTTGGCATGCACAGCATGCAATTTCACAACTCATGTCACACTGGCTTGCGGTAAACCAGAAGCTATTAATCCCATGGGAAACAAAGGAAACCCGAGGGACTGCCTCCTGCAAGCATTCTGTGGGAGCACAGCAGGCAGCAGGGACAGGAGCACAGAGCTCTGCGGGCACAGTCATACCTGCCTTGGAAAACACGTGAAGACTTCCAAGTGCGCGAATAGCAAAGGGGGAGAAAAAGACGCTTGCTCATTTAGTCTTAAGGGATCTAAGCTTTTTCTCCCCAGCTTTTCATCTTTTGAGACTTCTTAAAGTGAGGAACTCTGCTTTGTTGCCCGTTTTATAGATGGATGGCTCTGGGAGCACATGTTTGGCGGAATTAGTTGTAACTTTGTTCACTAGTTTCTTTCTATCAGCCAGGAAGAAATCTCTCATTTTCATCACAACCGAAAGAAAGGCAAGTGGCCATGCATTGGAGTGAAAAGAATCCGGTTTAGAATGTGAATAGAGCTACAAATTGCCAAGCATAAACACATGCCCGAGGAGCTGGATGTTTGCAAACTAATTGTTTTTTCTAACTGTCGTTACAAGCGGGCAAAGAAAAAAAAGAACGGAAGTGAGGAAAGGGGCAGCCCTGATACTTTATTGCTCTTCTACAGAAATAGATCACCGGAGTTGTCTTAGGGAAAGGTACATTGTCTTCTTGAGCTGACTGCCGGGGTTGCAGCTCCACTCTCCTGTCCAGTGGGAAACTGCTTAGCTTAGGCTTTCTGAAGGGTTGAGAGAGTTGCCTGTGGCAGAGTAGGAACTTGTCATGTTTGGGAGCCTCTTCTGCAGCCCCAGAGGTATTGCTTACTTGTGGGAGCCTTGCAGCTGCCAAAGCAGCATTCTGTGTCCGCGTCTGTGTAGACTGTATAGAAACAAATTCAGAAACGGCAGGAGACTGTTTCACATAGGCCACTTTCAAAAAGTTCGCAGAATTGTTTTTGTGTCATGCCAGGCGACATCAGCAATAGCCCAGGTGCTTTTTGTGCTCCCCTTTAGTAGCAGGAAACTTCAGAATTGGTCTAGAAATGCTGGAGCCAGTATTACCTACAGAATCCCTGTAAAATGCAGAGTTTAGTGTTACAAAAAAACTTTCTTAGGAGATGCATTTGGGTATGGGGTTCAAAATATTCAGGATATTTCCATATCTGAGTTGTTCTTGAAAATGCTATCAAAGTTACTAATTACGCACAGAAATGAAGTAACTATATTGCAAATATTTCCAAACCACAAAGTTGCCAACAGACTAAGCATTTAAACATTTTTAAAGACAGCACTCTACAACTTTATTTTTTAACACAAGCCTCTCTGTTGCAATCAGGATCCCTCAGAAGTGTCCCCCTGACTGCCTGTGTATAGCAGCAGCAGGTTAATGGTTGGACTTGACGATCTGTCTCCTCCAGCCCTGAGGATTCTGTGGTTGTGTCCTGTGGTTCTGCGGGCCATGGCAAGCAGCACAGTGGGCTGAGACAAATTCAGCCCACTAGCCTGCATTTTTCTGAGGCAGGTGGAAACCTCACCTCAGCCACCTCTGTAAGCAGCACCTCCAGGGCAGCGCTGGATGGATGGGGCTCTGCAGCCTCGGGGGCTGGTCCTTGTGCAGGTGGGGCAGCCCCACAGCCCCCAGCGTCCTGCTTGGCCGGAGTGCCCAGGCTGCCAGGCTGGGGTGTTTGTAAGCCATCCCAGCAGGTACCGGTGTGCACTGCACACCTCTGAGGTGCCAAGGCTGCCAGCCGAAGCGGTGTCATTAATTTATTCCTGGCATTGCCCCTTCTGTCACCAAACTCTGGTCCCTATAGCCATTTCCCTGGATTCAGTTGTTTCCCTTCTCGGTGTGGTTCATGTCAACAGGAGGGCATGCCTGGGTATGTGTCTGTGCACACATTCTTAGATGCCTTGGTTGAGGTTTGGTTTGGGCTTTTTGAAGTTGGTTTTGGTGGGGGTTTATTTGGTGGGGGTTTATTTTGTTTTGGTGTTGGGGGTTTTTTTTGGATTTTTTTTTTTTTTTTGCTAAGCCCTCATTAACTCCACTCACGCTGTCTTACTATGTTTGCCAGTGCTTAAGTAGTGCTTTTTTAAAAAAGCAACCAATTAGCACCTCATCAGCTTCAATTAGAGGAGACAAAAGCAGTGTAAAGATAACTCAATGAGAGGGGGTGGCACAACATCATGTAATCACTTAAGACAGCGGTGAGCATTCACTGTGCTGGCTCTGCCGGGCCTATTCACCTTTTTTTCTTCTTCTGGTTGCATTTAAGGCCTTTTTTTTTTTCTGGGAAGCCGGGCCTCCCAGGAGTCTCAGAGTCTCTCATTCAGGGCTACCTGTTTACAGCTCGCAGAACAGAAGGACCTAAACAATCCTATATTGTACGCCTAGTGCTTCCTTAAACTTAGGCCTCCACAATGGCATGTTTTCAGAAGCTGGGCAGAATAAGTTAAAGGCTGGCTTTATACTCATTAAGTGTTCTGCTTGTACTGTCTTCTAATTACATGGCAGGGCAACAATGTATTTTTTTTTTCAATGGAGTTCTTTGGAGCAGTTAATTTGGTGCCTGTACTAAATGCCCCAAAACATTAATTAGTGTGGAAGGAACCCTAATTTCCTCGGCGGCTTTCCTCTCCATTTACTTCCCTTGTTTTCACATAGGCTTGGATGAGCCTCTATAATGAAATTACCTCATTAATGCCTTTATTCTTGCAGAGTAACTCATTCAAAATCTACCATTTAGTTTTAATTTAATGCTGTCAAAAGCAAAAGGTGCATTCATGGCTTTGATTAGTGCATTTTTTTCTGTCTAAAGAGTGGACAGATTTAAATTATTAAGATGGCAAGTAGTGAGTTATAATTGGATACAAGCAGCACTTCAGTGAATATTAAATGCTTTCAAAGCCTGGCCTATGTGGTCTGCTGACTATTAACTGTGTCCAGTGAGTTATTCTGTGGGGTTTGAATTAACGGCGCATTAGCTACTGTGAAGCAAATTAAGTTTAATTTTGTTTATAAAAAATGGTGAAGTTGCATTTATCAACATGACATTTAGTTGTAGCAGAGTTCAGTTTTCCCCATTATCCTATACTGACCTCATTGCTCAGTTAGAGCTGCTGACACAGGGTTTCATCCCGTGCTGCACAGTCTTGCAAAGTCTAGCTGGAGTGTTCCCTGTGCATGGCCAGTAGGATGAGGCCTTTGTTGGCAAGAACTACGAGTTCTAAATATTGTCACACAGGAGCCACCTTAGCTGCATTTGACCACACTGATGATCTGCTTGCAGAGTACAGAGGCTCAAAGTATGTCCACGATGGATGGTGAGGAGGCCTTTAAGTTTTGAGCATCTCCAGGACCTCAGGTCCCACAACTTCTCTGGGGCCCCGTTCCAGTGGTTACCCCTCTTTACAGGGCTGTTTTCTTTAAGTAGTTGTAAGCAAATTATTATATTTTCAATGCAAGCATTAAATATGACAACTTGATGATGCTTTATAAATAAATATTAGAATGTGTTGCATATTAAAAACTTACTATAATGTATTGCATATTATAGTTACTATAAATATTTGATATATTTAGTGCATGTTACATAGGATACTTTGCAATGTATTATACATCTATTATGTGATTATCTTATTTAAATAATGCACCATAATTATCCTGTGTTCCTTCATT
>NW_008661921.1:0-1999 GCF_000695815.1 Acanthisitta chloris | reverse complement strand
ACGTCGTGGTCTCACCTCGTGGAGTGAGGATGTGGCTGGGATGGCTGGAGATGGCTGAGGGAAAGCAGGAGGAAGTGACAGGTGATACCCCTGCAGCAGCACAGAGAGCACCCAACACCCTTCGGCTGCCAGCCTTGGCAGCACTTTGGTACCAGCTTGTTTGGCCTTTCGCTCAGGTAGTGTGGGAAACATTGCCAGAAGTGCTTTCTGCCACGAGTCTGTAGAGCACCAGCCAGGCCTGTCCCCACTACCTGACCCCCAGCTCTGCCTTTCCACTGGGTTTCCTGTGAGCACCATCTGTCCCCAGGACGTGTTTTGACTTTGGTTTTGCCCGTGTGTTTTGGCAGTTCAGAGTGCCTGAGGCAGGGTGAACACTGTGAGCTTGAGGAGTGTGTGTCACCCGCTGTAGTGTCGTGTGAGGGTATGTAATGTGATTTGAAGCATAAAACCTGCAGAAGGCAAAGGGGTCAGGGAACTGGTTCTGATACAATCTCGTCTGTTCTGTCTGTGCTGTTGCTCTCAGGCATTGCTGCTTAGCAGGGGCCAAACCTGTGCTAACACCTGTGCTAGCGAGTTATGCAGCAGAAGTGACTGGGGTCTGAAAGCTGAGCTAGCTCTCTGGTTTGGGCTTATTTTGCAGGGAGAACATGCCCTCAAGTCCTGTTTCTCTTTCAGGTCAGCTAAGAATGGAGTGGGTGGCCTATGAAGAGCTGGCTTAAGCCTAGTCAATATCCAGATACTAAGTGTTTCTTTATGCCACATGTCCAGGGAGTTTTCTCAGTGCAATGTGCGCTGCCAAACCTGGGCTTTTCCTGCAGCCTTCTCACCTGGGTCCCTGTTAGTACAGTGACTGAAGCATATACTCAGGCAGCAAGATAGCCGGTCCAATTCTCTCCTCATCATTGCACCATGTCTTTCTAGGAGAAAGGAAAGGGAATGGTTCTCACTATTGGCTTGCTTCCCTCTGAAACATGGCCCTATGCAGCCAAAGAATCAGAGAGAGCAGACAGGACCCCTGGGTTGGAAGCAGTACTTCACTGCAGAGACGTGTCGTGTTTGGCAGCAGTGGTGCACTCCTTGACAGCTGCCATTCCCATCGGAGCAGATCTTCAGAGCAGACGCACTTAGCAGTAGTAGTCATCAGCAATGAGGCTTTCATGCTTAGGAAAAAAAAAAGAAAGCCCATCCCCATCCTTCCAAAGCCTCCAGCACACCACATCTTCCTGGAGCCGATAGCATCGCTGCTCTTTGGGTTCTTAGCTCTAACCATTGAGATTATGACAAGGCATTCCTCCATGGGTGTCAGCCTTTTGCATTACCAGATCTGCCAGGCCTTTTTGGGAGCCTGATTGTTGTGGTTTAACCCCAGCAGCAACCAAACCCCACACAGCTGCTCACACACTCCTCCACCAATGGGATGGGGGAGAGAATCAGAAGGGTAAAAGCTAGAAAAGCTCATGGGTTGAGATAAAGATAGTTTAATAGAGAAAGCAAAAGCTGCACACACAAGCAAAGCAAAACAAAACAAGGAATTAATTCACTGCTTCCCACAGACAGGAGTTGTTTAGCCATCTCCAGGAGAGCAGGGCCCATCACGTGTAACGGTTCCTTGGGAAGACAAACACCATCACTCCAGACGTCCCTCCTTCCTCCTTCTTCTTCCCACCTTATGTACTGAGCATGATGTCCTATGGTATGGAATATCCCTTTGGTCAGGTTGGGTCACCTGTCCCAGCTGTGTCTCCTCCAGTCTCTCCTGCATCCCCAACTTCCTTGCCATGTGGCAGTACAGAAAGCAGCAAAGGCTCTGTGTGAGCTCTGCTCAGCAATAACAAAAACATCTCTGCATTATCAACCCTGTGTTCAGCACAAATCCCAAACATAGCCCCACACCAGCCACTGTGAAGAGAGTTAACTCCACTTCAGCCCAAACCAGCACACTGATGTATTGCAGCACTGGGGATTCGATTTCCTTTTACCTTCCCTAAACGTAAAAGCA
>NW_008661920.1:881-9904 GCF_000695815.1 Acanthisitta chloris | reverse complement strand
AGAAATTAATAAAACCAGAACTTTGCATCATCTCTGCATTCAAAGACTCGTGGCAAATATTTTTAGAAGCCTGCTTCCTTCAGCAATGTCTACAGAGGAGTTTTTTTGTATGGCTGATTATGGGTTTGGATTTTTGTACTGAGAAATGACACTAAAGAGCCATAGGAGTCCTTTATAATTTTTAATTATGTCATTCTAGTTCCACATATCTTTAACCATTCTGAGAGTCCATAAGCCTTGAAATTAAATTCTACTCGTAAATATAAATGGAAGTAGAAGTATAAATGCTTTTTAACTAACATAATGTCTTGATTTCTGAAATTTTTATTGTTTTTTTTTAGCTTGGCATACTTGAAAAATGAAATAGCCACATTTTTTGTTGATGCATGTTAGGTTCCATCTTGTCTCTCTTACTTAAAGAGCCATCACCACATGAAGTGAAGCACCTGCTGTTCACATCAGAATATTGAGATTTTTGCCCCAAAATGTTAAGAATAAAACTTGTTGGGGAAAATAAATATTTGGTCATTTAAACTAAAAGCTGTGCATGAGGCTAACTCAACTTGTAGAGAGATGTTACTGCTGCTAGGCCATATCCTGCCTGGTGTGAACCAGTGCTATGTTGCAACCTGACTTTGAGTACTAAGAAGTAAAATACAAGGACATTGCTGTAGTTAGGAATAAGGTGACTTGAAATCTTTTCAATTATGTCAATACAGATGCATTCTAATGTACTCTAGAAGTTCTTACTAGCAGTTGCAGGAAGGGGAAACCCTCCATCACCTCCCTCCAAACCTGTGTTAAAGGCTGTTCCTGAAAAGGTTGGTAAGTGATGTACTATTGTTTTCTCAAATTAAAGTCATGTGGAAATTCCTTCAGTCCTCTTATGCCATGGACTCTAGAGGACATTGGAGAGACTCTTTAAAAGGCTATTGAACAATGCTGTGATCTGATACAGGATCTTCAGAGAGATGAGTTTTAAAAAGCTCACTTTAGTGGCAGACTTCCACCTTCCTTTTGCATGCCTTTCTCCTAATGTCTTGGTGGACATTGCCTTGACATTAAGACCAGAAAAAGGCAATTCTAGACTCTTCCTGAATTAATACTGGTTTCTGTGCAGCTGATAAAAGTTTTTGTCTTTAACTTTCGTTCACTTGGATTAGGAACCATTTTCATCTTTATACGACTACACATAGTGTTGCTTGGTGGTTCTAGTCCCTAGCATCAGTGTTCTAGATTTGAAGATGATGATAGGACATGGGGTAATGGATTCAAATCGAAGGAGGGGAAGTTTAGGTTAGATATTAGAAGAAAGTTTTTTCCTGTGAGGGTGGTGAGACACTGGCACAGGTTGCCCAGGGATGTGGTGGCTGCCCCAACCCTGGCAGTGTTCAAGGCCAGGCTGGATGAAGCCTTGAGCAACCTGATCTAGTGAGGAGGTGTCCCTGCCTGGGGCAGGGAGGGGTGGGGTGATCTGTAAGGTCCATTCCAACCCTTTAATTCTGTGATTCTATGAAGATGCCAGAAGAATGGGGGAATGTACATAGTAAGAACTGTAAAATCCATCTTTTAACTGTATAATGGAATTTAGGAATTCTTGGTTGCAAAAGGTTTGTGCACACATTTTTGCTATTCTTAGTTTGGAATGTTTTTATGAAGAAGAGTATGGAAATCATTTTCCTGTTGACACTGAAGGACCGTTGTAATACCAGCAGCATTAGAACATATGCTGACTATACATAAATCATCCACTTCAACTCCTATGAAATATATTTGTGTATTAAATGTTGCTTTAAAACAGACGAAGTTTTAGTAAATGGTCATTATCACAGTCTTCCTGCTGCTGTGTTTGTGCTCACTAGTGCTAACCATCTCTGGAGGACTTGGACAATAGTAGCAATTATAATTTACATTAGTAATACCAAGTTAATTTCAAAAGTAGATGATGAAAAATTACCTACCTAGTTTGCCTTCAGTCATTGACTGAGAGCCTTAACTGTGGCCACAGCTCCTGTGTAAGCAAAGTGTGTGTGTTTAAGCTCTGTGTCTGTGCAGTGGAGCCTTTACCAGAGATATCCATGGGATGAGGAGGTTTGATCATGACATGCTGAGCATGTTGTTGCTCTGAGGTGGGATTGAGTGGTTTTTCTTCTGAAGAGTATGAAAAGAATTGTCTCTATGAAGGCTGAAGATGTCATTTGATGCCCCAAACTCTGTTTCTGAGTCAGAAGAAGAGCATTTTTTAATTTAAACAAACTGAAGGTAACTAGTTGTAAATAAACCTCTTTGTCCTTTAACAGACTAACTGTAGCAGAAGATTTTTCTTTCACTCTTTTTAAAGGTGAAGCATGAAGCTTAAGGAAAACAAAACACAGAAAAGCTCTATGTTAGCAATGGGCTTAGGTCAGCTGTAATTTTTGCAACCTAAGGAATATGGATTTGTTCAGGTTAAAATATTATGTGTGCAATTAAGTAAAACTTGGGGAAAATTGGCACACTAATATCATGTATAAGTGACATGTTCTAGTACATTATTCTCCTGCATTGAGGAACCACTGATAGAGATGTCTGTGTTCAGTGAGTTCAGTGATTATTTCAGGTTTTCGTCCTTGCAGGTGGATTACTGTGCATTAAAATCATCCTGATAGAAGCCAAAATAACACATTGCATTCTTCAACAACAGTATAACGAACTAGATTCAAATATAGTTGTATGAAGTTGGCAGAGATGTAATTTACATTTTAGCATTCATAAATACCTGTGATAGATTTAAAAAATAGTGTATTACAGGCTGAGTTCACTTTGGGTTGTAGGTACTGCTGTGCAGAAGTGTTTCAACCTATATTATACACATATCCTGACACATGATGTCCTTTTCTGGGGACACGTTTGAACTAGGTGCTTCTGTTGGAAGAAACCAGTATGCAGGAGTTGTTACAGTAAAATTGTACTGTAAAATTATACATTATAGCCAGTAGGGTTCAGTATGTTTTCACTTTAGAGGTCTCTAGAGCACTGGCTGTTTGTCAAAAATCAAAATAATATGCTAGAAACCATTTGTAGGAAGTTCCTTGAAGTAATTTAAGACTCAGTGCCAAAGTCTATATTAATCCCTCTGAGCAGTGTCCACTATTTCAAATTCTTAACTGGGATGCAAGGTGAGGCTGCCTTCTTCTTCTGGTTTTCTGACTTCTAAACTACTTCAGGTGGTCACAGAATCAGAGGATCATTGAGGCTGGAAAAGATCATGAAGTGCGCCACTAAACCGTGTCCTCAGGTGCAGTCCTCAGACTTTCCAGTCAGGTGGTCAGTGGAAGGGTTGAATCACTGAACTGAAGTAAATTCCTTGTTTCTGTGTTGGAAGAATGCCTTTTCCTTGGAACACCTCGTGACTAGGTGTGCTGTACTGCGTGTTGACTGTATCACATATGCATCAGCTGCCAGACCATCTGCTTTTCTCCTCATAGAACCATATACAGGACAAAACAGTAGTAAATCTTGAGGTTTCCCATGCGCAGATGGGAACTTCATCGTTTGATTTGGTCACCATTCTTTTATAAGTTGAAACCTGGACTGGGATGCAGTTCAAGCCCTTAAGTATAGAAATTTTCTGCTCGTGTCAAGTAAAAGGAAACTCTCCCTTACTGTCTGTTTAAGGCCTTTTCGTAGTCCACTGGTGATCCCAGCATAGCCTGTGGGGAAGAATGTGTACCTCTGAATGTATACCAAGGTTTGTGTCCACATTATGTCACTGACTTCAGCCTTTTCCTTCATGCTTGTCTAATAAGCCTGACCTAGGCATGAGAATATTCCCATTTTGTTGCTACCAAAACTTTTTCTTCTGTAGCTTTTTTTAAGACTTTGCTAGTATTTTCACTGGGATTATTCATGTGATTTATTATGCTTAGCAGAAGGAAAAGGCAAGGATGCCAGATTTCACACAAAACCATGTGTTGTTGTAATACAAAGCTTTAAGCTCTGTTATACATGCAAAGTACAAGCTGTCTCACTCGCCCCCAGTTGCACTTGAAATACAAAACAAGTGCCCACTCAGTTTTAAAAGCGCTTGATTAGTCTGGTGTGGGACTAACAGTTTTCTGCTGTTCACCAACTCCATGGAACAGATCCTCCCTGAATCTGTGCTAAGGCACAGGGAGGACGGGGAGGTGATTTGGGACACCCAGCACAGCTTCACCAAGGGCAAGTCCTGCCTGACCAAGCTCATGGCCTTTTGTGATGGAGTGACTACATCAGTGAGCAAGGGAATGCCTTTGACACAGTGCCCCACAACATCCTTCTGTCTAAACTGAAGAGATGGATTTGGTGAGTGGACTGTTGGATGAATGGAAAGTGGGTGGAGACTTGTGAACAGCTCGGTAACAATCCAGGCTGGGAAATAAACAGACCAAGAGCAGCCCTGGGGAGAAGGACTTGGGGGTGCTAGTGGATGAAATCTGGACCCAGCAATGTGCACTGGGCTGCACCAGAAGCAGTGTGGGCAGCAGGTCAAGAGAAGTGATTCTGATCCTGTGCTCTGCTCTCATGTAAGTCCACCTGGAGTGCTGCACTCTATTCTGGGGTCCTCAGCACAGGAAGGACATCAGCTTCTCAGAGCAAGTGCAGAGGAGGCCACCAAGATGATCTGAGGGATGGAGCACCTCTGCTATGAGGACAGGCAGAGCTGCATTTGTTCAGCCTGAAAAAGAGATGGCTTAGGAGTGACCTAATTGGGGACCTACAAGAAAGATGGAGAGGGACTTTCTACAAGGGCACATAGTGACAGGACAAGGAGGGATGGCTTCAAACTATAAGAGAGTAGGTTTAGTTTAGATAATTAGGAAGAAATTCATTACTGTGAGGATGGTGAGACACTGGCACAGGTTGCCCAGAGCATCTGTGGCTGCTCCAGCCCTGGAAGTGTTCAAGGCCAGGTTGGATGGGGCTTGGAGCAACCTGGTCTAGTGGAAGATGTCCCTGCCTGTGACAGGGTGGTTGGAACTAGATGATCTTTAAGGTCCCTTCCAACCCAAACCATTCTATGTTTAACTTGCACTCATGATTCTTTGAAAGGATAATTTGAGACCATGTAAATATTAAAGTGAAAAAAAAAGGCAGAGAAGAGGATTAGTTTGGCAGCCTTACAGGGTCGGACCATGAGCAGTATAATAAATCTTTGTTAGAGATTCAGCTTCAGGTTATTTAAAAAATGAGTGGAAGTTATTTGGGCAGTTTGGGGGTTTGGTTTGGTTTCTTTTTATTTTCCTTTCAGGTTTTTGGAGATGAAAGTATTAGTCTATCAATCTTAAAACGGAGTAAGAATTTTTTGGAACTTGCTTTGAAATGTCTGAAATTGTCTGAAACTACTAATGGTGTAAAGATATTATCATTAATATGGTAATTTTCAATTAGCCTCATTGACCTATTAATCATTTAGGGAAGTGTAGAGCCTAAAAGTTGGTGATGATGCAAAAAGAAGGGAGTTAGGATGTATTAGAAATTGAAGGACTTCCTAGCAGATGTGGCTTTTAGGTGTTAGTAGGTGTAGAGCAACTAAATGTGCCTTTGGTGGAAAGTGTTTTCCAGAATTCAACAGGATGTCCTCTAGTGTCTCTAAGTCTAGATAAATTAGCCTAAATTGAATGATGGTATCCTGTTACTTTTCTAGACTGCAGAACAAGGAGTTAGCTTGCTTACTTGTTTGGTTTCCCTCCCCCTGTCAGAGGGATTCTGTCATTGGAAATCCATATTAGCATGACTTAAGTATGCTGTACTGCTGGGATTTTCTACAGCCTCTTGGAATTATGCATACTGGGATGTTGACATTCTTTCTGCCATTCTTTGTTTGCTTTTTATTATATCTGCTTATGAATTATTAATTATTTTTCTAAGAGCCACATAAAGAAGACATTGCCTTGTGACTGTGAGTAATACGTAACTGGTAATTGAGCAAAAGAGTGTGTTGACTACCAGTGGTTGTCTCTCTTTCTCCCAATACTATAAAATTGTAGTTAAGTTGCTCTCATAGCTTCAGTTGAAAGATCATGTAAATGTCTGGCTGTTGTGACAGCCCTTCTCTTAGCTGTGGCAGGGTTACTGGAGCATAGCCTTACCAGGAGTGTGAGAGAGGATAGAGCTCTCACAGCTCAAGAGGCAATTCTGGGATTATGTCACGGATATTGCCAGTAGGAGGGCAGTGGAAGGGCTACTAAAATTAGATTTAGTCCACTTCTTTAACAGAATGTAAATTAGAGGAGTAGAATTATAATTATCCTCATTCTTGGAAGCAAATATTTATTTTCTCAATAACATATGTTTTATCCAAACATTTAATCCCTGTATGAATCAGGATCAAAAATTAGTTTATGTTTATTATTGCAGCATTATTAAGCTAAGGAAAGAAAACAAACATAAATTTGTGCTTTAAAATAATGGTGGTAATAATAATAATGATGATGCTTCTTCTTTAAGGTCCCTTCCAACCTAAACCATTCCATGTTGATTCTCTGCTGCTTCATACAGGAGTGTCTGTCCACCTCTATATTTTGTAGTAGGTTTAGTAAGCCCTGTAGTGCTTTCTGTTTTAAATAATTATGGAAAATACTTCTTTGTATCAATGTAAGCATAGTTATTAAGGGCTTACTGAGCTGGCATAAAAGAAGCATGTTCATATGAGAGGATTCAGTGGTTTGTAACTCTCAGCTCTGTTGTGATAAAGCCACGAGTCCTGACAGTGATCTCACACTTTTCCCTTTACATGATTAGTGAGTGGGGGATTTTTAAGGCAAAATCCTAATGTTACTCTTGTTCTTATATAAGAACTAGTTTAAAAACACTTGCAGCTTCTTTTAAGGTGATGGATCATCTTTCAACATGTGCAGTTAGCAGTGTCCAGTCTGACTTGTACCAAGTCAGTGTTCCCATATGATATCACTGTGAAATCCCTACCCTGACTTGTAATTTCTGGTGACTTTCAGTCAAAATGGAGTGGGATAGCAGTCAGTATTTTAATTTTTTTTTTTACTGTCTTTCTAAACAGCTGTATAAAAAAAAAGTTTTGCAAGTTTAATCTTAATAATCTTCACCCAAAAAAGCAGACACGCTATGTCATAAAATAACTATTAGTGACTAGTTTGTATCCTATAAATCTAACTTGAGTTGATAATATGGTCCATTACCAGCTAACTGCACAGAGTATTTTTCATTTTACACTCTTCAGTTACTTTTTAGTGAAGTGTTAAAAAATATGAAGCTTTTCTCCTCTCTAAAATTGCACACTGTCTGTCTGTTATTAGGGAGATAACAGCTCTTATAAATGTTTCAGTAAGCGTTAAGTAGACAGTTATGTGCACTCTCATTCCACGCTTATTTGCTTACTGTAATAAACTGATAAAATATGTGTGGTTTGTCTCTGTGTATCTGCAGGCATCATGAGTCACATAGATTTCCTTTAGAAATAATGTTGTGTCTGCAGAATTGATTGGTTATTTTCATAAACCATCCAAAGGTACACAAACGACTTCTATTATTTAAACATATGCTGTGTAAGATTTGTAGGAGATTATCTCCTGGTTAGTAGATGCTTCTTGTTCTGTTAACTCCATGGAGTATTATTTTAACCCCAGAGTGACTGCAGGTATCTGCTTGATGGGTTTCTTTTAAGTATCACAACTCTATGCATTAAAAATTAAAGAATTAAACCAGAAAACTCAGTTTACCAGACTGATAGAAGTGTTAAATACACAGTAGTACAGCCACATCAGCCTTTATCAGCTCAAAACCCTTGCCAGCAAGTAGAGGGTTTGAGAACTCTAATTTCCCAGAACTAAAGTCCTTTGTTCAACATATATACACTTTATTTATTTATAGTACTGCCACATTAAATGCAAGTGAATATTAATGTTCTATGGGAAGGAAGATGGTTTAAACCTGATGTCATTATTCTGACTGTTCTGTGCATTTCTGTTGCTGTGTATAGTATGATGTCGAAGATAAAAGTGCATGGGCTCATGAGTGAAATGATGACTGAAACGAGCAGTAATGCTGGAGGGGGCATAGTGTAAAATCTCTAAAAATTGCAGAAAGAACCCAGTACAACTTAACTCAGTGTTACCATTTAAGTCTAGTGACGGATTTTTGCTGTATGTGTGTGCAGTTTGGAGCAGCTCATCCTAAGTGACATCACAAGGCACATGCAGGACAGCCAGGGGAATGGGCCTGGCCAATAAGGGTTTGTCAAAGGCAAAGGTCCAAAAGGCCAAGGCCCTTTGTATGGAGTTCATCAAGGCCAAGTACTGGTCCTGCACTTGGTTCACCACCACCCCAGGCAGTGCTAGAGGCTGTGGGAAGAGAGAATAGAATGTGCATGGCAGAGAAGGACCTGGAGGTGCTGTACGACAGTGGCTGAACATGAGCCCAGATGTGCCTGGGTGGCCAAGAAAGCCAATGACATCCTGGCCTGTATCAGCTATAGTGTGGCCTTGGGCAGTGATTGCCCCTCTGTGCTGGGCACCAGTGAGGCTGCAGCTCAAATCCTGTGTTCAGTTTTGAGCCCCTCACTACAAGAAGGACATTGAGGTGCTGGAGCGAGTTGAGAGAAGAACAACATAGCTGGGGAAGGGTCTGGAGCATGAGTCCTATGAGGAGAAGCTTAGGGAGCTGGGGGTGTTTAGCCTGGAAAGGAGGAGGCTCAGGGTTCAGGGTAGACCTAATCACCCTCTACAACTCCCTGAAAGGAGGTTGTAGTCAGGTTGTAGTTGGTCTCTTCTCCCAGGCAACCAGTGATCAGACAAGAGGAAATGGCCTCAAGTTGCACCAGGGCAGGTTTGGATTGGTTGTTAGGAAAAATTTCTTCACTGAAAGAATTATTAAGCATTGGAAGAGGCTGCCCAGGGAAGTTGTGGAATCACCATTCCTGGAGGTCTTCAGAAGACATGTGAGTGTGACACCTGGGAGCATGGTTTAGTGGTGAAGATTGGACCTAATCTAAGAGACCTTGTCCAACCTTAATGATTCTATGTGTCTGC
>NW_008661920.1:0-840 GCF_000695815.1 Acanthisitta chloris | reverse complement strand
TAAAACAAGCTGTAAGTTAACAGAGAAGCTACTGTATTTCAAAGTACTTGTTTTAACCTGAATTAAACATATATCCTAAACTTGTTAATGTAGAAATGAATGTTAATGTAAAATGTTAATGTAAAAGTTATTTCCTGAAATAACTTTTCTATTATGCGTGTCCTGCTTAAATTGAATTAAATAGTAAAAGTTAAAGGCTAAGCTTCAATTTAAAAGTAAGATTTAAATTACATCTTAAAACTTCAGTTTTGTTCATTATTTGAGCAGTGATTTAAGTAATGTGCTAATTTGGCTGCCAATAACCTCTTACTGTTACTATCTCTTGTGTATACCAATAAGATATTTATTCAAGGTGCTACATCTGGGCCATGGCAATCCCAGGCACACCTGCATGTTGGGTGGGGAAGGAATTGACACCAGCAGTGAGGAGAAAGAATTGGGAGTGACAGCATGAGCTGCAGTGTGAGCTCAGCCCAGAAAGCCAATGGAATCCTGGGCTGCATCCAAAGGAATGTGGGCAGCAGGTCGAAGGAGGTGATTCTTCCCCTCTGCTCTGCTCTCATGTGACCCACCTGGAATACTGCACACAGTTCTGGTGTCCTCAGCATAAGAAGGACATGGAACTGTCAGAGCAAGTTCAGAGGAGGCCATGAAGTTGCTAGGAGGACTGAAGCACCTCCCCTATGAGGACAGGCTGAGGGAGTTGGGGCTGTTAATCCTGGAGAAGAGAAGACTGTGTGGAGACCTCAGAGCAACTTTTCAGTATCTGAAGGGGCTGCAAGGAGCCAGAGAGGGAGTCTGTGTTAGGGAGCCGCAGTGATAGGACAAGGGGAAATGGGT
>NW_008661919.1:0-2595 GCF_000695815.1 Acanthisitta chloris | reverse complement strand
GGGGCGGCTGGCCAGTGGATTTACATGAGAAGGCCCACAGAGCTGACCAGGGAGATATGAGAATCACTTTTCCCTTAGGCCCTTCTAAATTTTGGTTCCCAAATGTCAACATTCCAACCTGAAGTTGCTGCTCTATTGGCATTAATCCAAATAAGACAAGGATATGGGGAACCGAATCAACACTCAATGAACTGTTCCTTCTTTTTAATAAAGCATCTGTAGTAGGCCAAATTTTCACTTTTCTTTTTCTAGGAACCTGCTAACAGATGAGATCGAGCTGCATGGAGCCAATGCAATTTCTAATTGACACCATAATTGCCTGTATTATCTATTTATTAATTTTTTTGTGATTTGTTTGTGTTTTTATTGTGAGCAACTTGTTGGAAGACCAAATATTAGTAGGATTATATAAGACTGACCATTTTATGTATTGTTAGTAGGATTTTTTGCTAAGTTTGTTTTGTCTTGTTACTAGAAAATGGTGTGGGAAAAGCTTTTGCTGTTATCTTATGGATATATAATTTTGTCTCAACAAATTGAGAATCAGGGAATTTGACCAAATTTAGCCTGAGAGTTGGTACAAGTATTTACGCATATTTGGAAACATATGAATCAAGAAATATGTATTAACCTTCCTGGTTATGCCTTAGAAGGCTTTAGATTTGTGATGATTTGGCTAAATTTTCCAGAAATATTGATGAGTGAACTAAGAGACATCAGGGACGCTGAGAAGGAGTGGGACAGGTTGTTACAACCCCCTGTGGCAGAGGAAAGCCAGACTACCCGGAGGAGGTCAGAAACACATACAAGGACATATAGGGAGAGTGAGGAGGAGGTCACTAACACTGGGACATGGGAAGTAGTAAAAAAGAAGAGTGGTAAAGGGAAGCGAAAAAGGACCAACAAAAGGAAGTCTTAACCTTCTAGTCCTGATGTCCCAGTTCAGCTGGATGTGCCCACACAGAACTGGTTCCTAGCTCTACAGACAAATAAGGCAATAATTGGCACAAGTAAAAAACTGGAACCAGCTGCAGTAGCACAACCTGCTCCACAGACAAAGAAAATTAAAACTAGCCCAACTAAGAAAAGGAGGCGGCTGATAGTAGTAGGACACTCAACCTTGACAGGCACAGAAGCACTCCTCTGTCGGCCTGACCCCCTATCAAGGGAAGTGTGTTATCTCCCAAGAGCGCAAATCAGAGATGTTACAGAGAGACTGTCAAGCATTGTCAAACTCAATGACTACTACCGGCTATTAGTATTCCATATGGGAGCTAGTGACATAGCCAACAGAAGCCTAAAAAACATTAGGAAAGATTACAGAAGCCTGGGAGAGATGGTCAAGGACTCTGGTGCCCAAGTTATATTTACATCCATCTGTGAGGTCCAGGGTGAGGGCTATGAGATGGTCAGAAGAACTTGGAAGGTCAATAGCTGGCTGAAACAATGGTGCCAGAGTCAAGGCTTTGGGTACTCTGACCTTGGGATATATACAGGAAAGCTTGGTCTGACCAGGAATGATGAGGGCCACTGGACAAAAAAGGAGAAAAGTATCTTTGCTCAGAGGCTTCCAAAACTTGTAGAGACAGCTTTAAACTAGTTTCGTTGGGAGAGGGGGACACCTATTCATCCCTATCCTACCAGTCGAACGCCACCACCTATAATGGATGACCAGAACAGAGCAATGCAACTGGTGAGACTCCAGCCAGTGTGTTGGGTTTATCTGGGGGCTGGCTCAAATGTCCTACACGAACACACGTAGTATGGGCAATAAACAAGAGGAACTAGAGACATGTGTGCGCTTCCTGGCATCATGGAGCCATGGTGGGGTGGCTCCTATGACTGGAACATTGGAATGGAAGGCTTTAGGCTTTACAGGAAAGACAGACTGGGGAGACAAGGAGGAGGAGTGGCCCTATATGTCAATGAGCAACAGGACAGTGTGGAGCTCAGCCTAGGGACGGATGAGGAATTAGTCAAAAGTCTGTGGGTCAAGATTAAGGGAAGGGTTGGAGCAGGGGATGTTATAGTGGGGGGCTGCTACAGACTACCTGATCAGGAGGAGGCTGTGGATGAAGGCCTATATAGACAGATGAAATTAGCCTCAAGTTCGTAAGCCCTAGTCCTCATGGGGGATTTCAGTCACCCCAATATCTGTTGAGAGAGCAACATGGTGGTGCATAAGCAATCCCAGAGGTTCCTTAAATGTGTTAATGCTAACTTCCTTACACAGATGATAGAGGAACCAACAAGGAGAGGAGCTGTGCTGGACCTTGTGCTCACCAACAGGGGAGGAGCTGCTGGGGAACGTGGTGCTTCAAGGCAGCCACGGCTGTAGCGACCATGAGACGGTGGAGTTCGAGATCCTCAGGGCAGTGAGGAAGGCACGCAGCAAGCTCACTGCCCTGGACTTCAGGAGAGCAGACTTTGGCCTCTTCAAGGTCCTTCTTGGCAGAGTCCCTTGGGATGAAGTCCTGGAAGGCAGAGGGGCCCAAGACTGCAGGCTGATAGTCAAGGATCATCTACTCCAAGCTCAGGACCCATGCATCCAGACAGAGTAAATCGGGGAAAAATGCCAGAAGGCCTCCGTGGATG
>NW_008661918.1:0-5318 GCF_000695815.1 Acanthisitta chloris | reverse complement strand
GAGTCCGCGGTGGCCTTCTCGTCCGTACTCGGTTCCCCCCTCCGCACGCACACGCGCTGCCCTTTCTCGTCCCTCCTCATCCGTGGTTGAAGTTGGAAGAGATCGCAGTGGGTCACCTGGTCCAACGCTCCCTGCTTCAGCAGGGTGTCCTCAGGCTCGCGGCACGGGGATGGCTCTTGGATAAAGTTATATTTTCCAGTAAAAGAAGAGTCCACAGCCTCTCTAGGCAGCCGGTTCTAGTGCTTAAGCACCCACACAGTAGAGAGGTTTTTTTTCTCCTATTCAGGAGAAAAAAGATGAACTTCTTGTCCATCAGGTTCTGCTTAGTGCCTTTTGTCCTGCTGCTTGGCACCACCACATTCCCCCTAACTCCATCTCTCCTGCCTCTCTGGAATGTATTTCCACATACTTCCATGAGCAGCACACTTGGTCCTGGCCCCTTTATGGGTTTTAACAGGCACCAGGCACTCAGTTTTCTGCACCTGAAGGAGCCTTGCTGGTCCATCGTGGCTTGCTCTGGCTGTGGGGTTGTGTTCACCTCCCTGGTCAGTTTCTGACAGGAGCTGTGGCTGCCTGGCTGTCTGACCTGAGCTGGATTGAGACACGAATGTTTCTGTTTGACAGATCATTCCAAAAGTGTTGTGGTTTAACCCCAGTAGGCAGCTGAGCACCACGTGGCCCCTCGCTCCTCCCTCTCCCCCTTGCAGGGTGGGGGCTGGAAGTGGAAGGATAAAAGTGAGAGTAAATAAAGCACCCTAGGAAAACAAGTGATGTAAAAGAAATTAATTGCTTACTGTCCCCAAGTATTGGCAGCCCCACCAGCTTCCACCCACACGGGTTTTATTGCCAGGCATGTCGTGTGGTCTGGAGTAACCCTTGGGGTCACCCATCAGTTGTGTCCCTTCCCAGTTCCTTGGGTACCCCCTGCTTGCTGGGGGGGCAGAGAGGGCCTTGGTGCTGTGCAAGTTCTGCTCAGCCATAACCAAGACATCCCTGTTGGGTCTGCACTGTTCTCAGCACAAATTCAAAACACAGCCCCACAGCAGCTGCTGTGAGGAGAATTAACTCTCCCATCCAAAGCCAGGGTAAACATTTGCCAGCAAACAGCACAGTCAGTGTGTCGTCCTGTCTCCATCCAGGCCATTGAGGATGAAGGAGGAGATCCTGATGAGATTCCTGTGGCCTCAGAACTGACCAACAAGAGAACACCAAAAAGAACTAGCAAAGGTAATGTCACTGGACAGTCATAGCTCCTTTGCATGCAGCTGGGACTGACCATGCAAAGTGGATTTCGTTTTTCTGTTTCATTAGTTTAATTCTGTTCAAAAGGTGCTTTTTACCTTGTGGAGCACAGTGAACCTGTGTCGTATTAGTGAGCAATAACAAGTTTAAATGATGATATGACACCTAACTGCTTTGTTAGCAAGTCTTAAGGGCTGTCGACGAGACTGAATTGCAAGTGTTTCTGTACTTGTGGCCATGAGAGTGGAGCTGTGTGAGGTACAGGGGAAGCAGCTGCAGAGTAAACTCCCAGGGAAAGCTCAATAGTGACTGAAGTATGTTTTGCTTCAAAACACTAAACACTGTGTGGGACATATTACTCGTGGCTGATTTGAACTGCTCGTAGCCAGTTCTTAAAAATTACTTTCTGAAGAGAAATGGATTATTGAGCTGCTTCCTTTAAGACAGCAGGGCTAAAAATAGAGACAGAGCAGTTGTCTGTGACCAGCAGTGTGAGTTTGCTGGTGGCAGATGTGCCTGGACGTGATCTGTGTGTTCAGGATCTCAGAATTGAGCACTAATTCTAAATCAGTTTAATTATTTAGATGCCAACAGATGTGTGTGGGGTTTTATGCTAATCATAGGGTGTTTCTTTTAAATGGATCACCTTCCTAGTCAGTGGTGGTGCCTTTTTAGGTGTTGAAGTGTTGTGGAATGAGGCTGGAGCTGTACAAGAATGTAGCTGTGCCTGTCTTGAGTGGCAGGTTGACCTTGGTTACATCCAGACAGACCCAGACTTGTGAATCAGCATCTCAGTGTTTACTTGTTGAAACAAACTCAGTGTTGAATAGATAATTCATCAGAGAGTAAACACATTATGAAATTTAGTGCTGCATCTCACTGCAGTGCTGCTGATTTTAGGGAGAAAATCAGAAGAAGAAGGTGTTGAAGACAATGGTCTGGAAGAAAACTCTAGAGATGGGCAGGTAAGTAACATTGTGGTTGCAGTTACTGAGAATATGCATCATTGAGCTTGCAGTAAATACACATTTCATAGAATCATAGACTCAACCAGGTTGGAGGAGACCTCCAGGATCATCAAGTCCAACCCTACCGTGGTCACTAGACCATGGCACTAAGTGCCACATCCAGTCTCACCTTGAAAACCTCCAGGGATGGTGAAGCCACCACCTCCCTGGGCAGCCCATTCAAGTGACTGATCACTCTCTGTAAAAAATCTCTTCCTAATATCCAACCTAACCCTCCCCTGGCAGAGCTTGAGTCTGTGCCCTCTTGTCCTGCTGTGAGCTGAAGTGAGCACAGGATTCAAGGTGTGGCCTCACGAGCACCAAGTCCAGGAGCAGAATCACTCCCTGGTCCTGCTGACCACACTGTTCCTGCTCCAAGCCAGGATGCCATTGGCCTTCTTGGCCCCCTGAGCACACTGCTGGCTCATGTTCAGCTTTCTGTCTCTCCAGACTCCCAGGTCCCTTTCTCCTGATGCTCTCCAGCCACTCTGTCCCAGCCTGGAGCTCTACATGGCATTGGTATGGCCAAAGTGCAGCACTTGGCCTTGTTCAGCCTCATCTCTTTACCCGTTTCCTTTCCACAGGAGGATATCGAAGCGAGTCTGGATACCTTGCAGGACATTGACATGATGGATATTAGTGTACTAGATGAAGCTGAAATAGATAATGGCAGTGCTGTAGACTGTGGAGAGGATTATAGTCCTGATAATATTCTTGATTCTTTGTCTGATAACAAAGACAATGTTGAAGCAGAAATGAAAGAACTTCCAGATCAGCTAACAGAAAACGAGGTGAGTGAGTAGAGATCTTTGTAGCTTTCCAGAAGGTGTTTAGCAAGTCTGTGGGCACATGAAGGAGTTATTTCAGTCCAGTAGAATGTAGGACATGAATGTGATCTGGGTTCAGTTTCACAGCAGCTCTCACGTCCTGTTCTCTTAAGTGGTAGATCATCTTGGACCTATCAGAGGCTTGAAACGTTCACTGCCTTTGTTACCTTGCAGTATCATCTTTGCTTGCACTGAAAGGATCCTGGAACTGGAAATACTGTACTTGTTTCTGTGTTCCCTCTTCCCATTTATATGTCCTGTGTGTTTAAGGGTATATATCATAGAATCACTCGGGTTGGAAAAGAGCTCCAAGATCGAGTCCAACCCTTCCATGGTCACTAGACCATGACACTAAGTGCCACATCCAGTCTCAGCTTGAAAACCTCCAGGGATGGTGAATCCACCACCTCCCTGGGCAGCACATTCCAATACCTGATCTCTCTCTCTGTGAAAACTCTCTTCCTAATATCCAACCTAACCCTCCCCTGGCAGAGCTTGAGTCTGTGCCCTCTTATCCTGCTGCTGGTTGCCTGGGAGGAGAGACCAACCCCCACCTGACTCTGACCTCCTGTCAGGGAGTTGTGGAGCATGCTAAGGTCTCCCCTGAGCCTCCTCTGCACATACTCAGCCCTCTAGATGTTTATGTATACGGAGAGAGAGAGAGAAATATGTTTTTCAACTCAGGGAATTTGGAAGTTTCTGGGGAAGTAATGCTCTAGTTTGAGGAAGTTATTGTTATGTTGTTTCATAGAGATGAATCAGCCAAGAAAGCTTTCCTGCATTGCCCTGTTCTGACTCTGCCAGGGTCTTGGACTTGGTTTTGAGAGCAGTTTGCAGTGTCAGGTGTAGATAGCACAGTCTCCTGCTCCTGAATGAACGAGGTAATCCATGTGCCACATTCACTCCCCAGGTGTTATCCTTCTTGGATCCTTGTGGGTTTGGTTTTTTAATTTTAGGCTGTTCACTCGCAAACAACAAATTGTCCTTCCTTTTTTGCTCTTCTAGGAAGATTATGATGAAATTGAAAACAATTTAGATGCATCTTCTTCTGATTTAATTGACATGAAGGTAAATTGAAACCGTGGCTGTTTCAGATTGTCATATCAGTGTGTGGTGTTGTCAGTATTCACTCTGTTCTGGTAGTACAGAAAAGAAACTGTGACTCTAATATGAAACTGTAATAGAATCCAAGATATGTTCTGAGCAAGATCATGTGTAGTCTGTGAAATGAGAATGCTCTTTGTTTTTTTCCTGCTCTTCAGTCTGCTTTCAAGGCTTCCTTAGCTTTCATGACAAACAAAAATGGTCTTGTGCTGATGGTTTCTTCTCTCTCCTGCTGAGTGTATGAATTGTAGCCAGGTTGGATGTTTGGCTCTGCAGTTAGTGTGGTGGTACCCAGAGATACTTTGTCTCTTCAGAGTTCAGAGCTGGATGTGAGAATGGAGCTGTGGCTGATGTTTGGATTTGGCTTTAACGTGCCAGAAAAATGGGCTGTGTGAAATAGTCACTTCCAGTGGGTGGTGGGAAAAGGGCTAAATGTAGGAGGTAATTCGTGTAGTTTTCAGTCTGGGGATGGGACAGGAAGTTGCTAATATTCTGTGTTAGAAAATACCTTTTCTAAAATCCTCATGGTGTGATTTGAATTTTTTTTCCCCAAACAGAAAATGGAGAAGATACACTTGGAGCCAGGTACTGTTAGAGAAAAACATATTCCTGTCTTTTCCACTAATACTTTTTAAACCATTAACTGTTAAAAACCCCAAGCAAACAAAGATAATTTGCATTATTTTTATGATGGACAATCCAGATCATGCAGGGTCATAGAGATTGGAAACCCAATCATATCCCCAGATCTGTGAAGTGATGCTTGTCATCTTTGAAACATTTCCAGTGAAATGAAATGGTTTAAAAACCTGTTAAACTACATAAATGGATTTAGAGAAGTTAATCACAGTTTAAAAGCTAAATATTCTACTCGTAAACAGATCTTGTGATATTGCACACACCTTAACTCTGTTACTAAGTAGAGAGCAGTGGCAGCAGTGAAAAGGTATCGTAGGGCACTAAAAGGTAAAGAGTAGTTACTGGACACAGAAGAAAGAAGAGAGTTTCTCCATGGAAATTTCATACAGATACTTTTCACTTTGTGGACTGCAAACACACTCATGCACCAGCAGAAGATGCTCAGTTGTCATGTTGGACTGTCTGCTAAAAAACTGAACCCTCAGTGCCTTGCCACGTT
>NW_008661917.1:832-1704 GCF_000695815.1 Acanthisitta chloris | reverse complement strand
CTATAATTTTTCCTCAAATAGCAAGAAGGAATGTTTTTTATTTGCAATCTTATCTGTGCATGTTTGTAAGATTTTGTGTGGCCTTTTTCATATGGCAACAAGTGCATTGAACAAAATACCTCTGTATGAAGCCAAATTCATTTTTGGTATAAATGTTCCTTCATTTGTATCTCAAAATATAGATATACAATCAACTAGATTCTGATTGCATTAACAAAGATGTAAGCCCAAAGCAACTTCACTGAAGCCAATGGCAAGAAATTAAGGCAATATTGGTTATTAGGCAGGCTGAGGCTCAAGCTATTCCTCCTGCTTAATCCTTTGTACCCTCCACATACATCCAGATAGCATGAGGCCTGTTGTGTTTCCTCATCCTTCCTACTCTCCTTTTCCTCCCTGTGCAGAGAACAGCAAATTCTGTATGTTCCTTTCAGGTGACATTCCATATTGAGGGCCAGGTCATGCCATCAATTTTTAAACACAGCTACCCACTGAGATCAATGCAGAGTGCTACTTAAAACTTGACAGTAGACTGTGACACATTAATGCCAAGAAATATCTCTTTACTTGACTAAAAGCCTGCTTCTAGTCACAACAGCATATACTCAGAATTAAACACTGCAGCTCTAGCATTCCAGTGCTGACATGATAAACCACAGAATCATAGAATCAACCAGGTTGGAAAAGACCCCCAAGATCATCAAGTCCAACCCTACCGTGGTCACTAGCCCATGGCACTAAGTGCCACATCCAGTCTCAGCTTGAAAACCTCCAGGGATGGGGAATCCACCACCTCCCTGGGCAGCACATTCCAATGCCTGAGCACTCTCTCTGCAAAAAATTGCTTCAGAAGAACAGACAAAAAATGTTTG
>NW_008661917.1:0-800 GCF_000695815.1 Acanthisitta chloris | reverse complement strand
AAAGAGAAAGAATATACTCCAGGCATGCACGGAAAGCTTCTGACTCCTGTAGTTTAGAAGTACACTTACAACTGTGACATTTGCAAAAGGGATTTAAAACCAGCTTTTCCAAGGGGCTTAAAGATTGCATTAAGTACAAGATGTGATTTTCAAAAGGGCAGAAACAGATGACATGTAACTTCCGAGTTGCTTTCAAAGTAAGGCTGAGTTATTAAATGCTAAAGTCACCTCTAAAATATGATATAGGCTGTTAAATCAGGTAATGGCTTTTGAAAAATTTACCTGCCATTAATAGAAGGATAGGACTCTGTAAAAAAGAGGAGATTTTTTGACACAATTTCATGAGTTCCAATACTTTTTGTCGTAAGAAGATTTGGTCAGGCGACTATAATTTTCAGGGAATTAATAATATTTTTTGAATCCTCTTTTTGCAAAACTCAGCCCTGAGACCGTATTTCACCAAAGAATGAGTGAAATCCCCCAGAGTTTAGGAACTCCTCTATCTTTAGAGAATGTGAAACATGGGATTAAGATTTTGGGGTCTGCATGATTGTTTTAAGTGAGGAGGATTGTTAAACGTCTAAGTTTTGAAGCAGAGGGAAGTTCGACAATCTATAAAAGCTAAATTCCTCCTGTAGCTGACCTCTTAACCTGTTTTAGTATAGCTTTTTACTGGTTTTGGCAGAAAATAATTACTTCTGTATCAGATCTAAAATCTTTCTGTTCCAAGAAGCACAAATTCACTATCAAAATCCCCTCCTCCTGTGATTACACTGCAGCAAAGAAACACGTTCCCATTG
>NW_008661916.1:0-780 GCF_000695815.1 Acanthisitta chloris | reverse complement strand
GGATGTAGTATTCCAGGTGGGGTCTCAAGAGGGTAGAATAGAGGAGCAGAATCCACTCCCTCAACCTGCTGGCCATGCCCATGACATGGTTGGTTTTCTGGGTTGCAAGTGCACATTGCTGGCTCATATCCAGGCTCTCATTCACCAGCACATCAAAGTCCTTCTTGGCAGGGCTTCTCTTGATCTGCTTGCCACCCAGGTTGTATTGTTACTAGGGGTTGCCCAGACCCAGGTGCAGCACCTTGCACTTGGTCTTGTTAAACCTCATGGGATTCCCATTGGCCCACTTCTCATGCTTGTCCATGTCCCTCTGGATGGCATCCCATCCTTCAGGTTTGTCACCTGCACCACTTAGATTGGTGTCATCTGCAAATTTTATGAGGGTACATTCAATCCCTTTGTCTTTGTCATTAATGAAGATATTAAATAATACTGATCCAACACTTGCCCCTAATGTCCACTGGGACTTCAAGCTGTAGACTACTACCCTCTGGATGTGACTGTCCATGCATCAAATCCATCTCTATCCAACTTAGAGAGAAGGCTGTCAGGGGGGACCTTCTTGTCTGCTGATGGCCCATCCATCACAGAAAGCCACTAGGTTGGTCAGGCAGGACTTGGTGAAGCCATGTTGGCTGTCTCAAGTCACCTCCCGGTCCTACATGTGCTTTAGCTTGAAGGAGGTTCTGTTCTATGATCTTCCCAGGTACAGAGGTGAGGCTGACAGATTGGTAGTTCCCAGACTTCTCCTTCCTACTCTTTTTAAAGATGTGTACAATG
>NW_008661915.1:24294-25879 GCF_000695815.1 Acanthisitta chloris | reverse complement strand
GGGCGTGCAGCCCCGAGCTGCGAGCGCGAGCTGGAGGCTGGACCCCGGAGCGCGGCAGAGTCCATTCCTAGGGAGGCAGCAAACTCCAGGAAGTCTGGGCTTACCTGCAACTAATTAAAGGCGCTTGCGAATGAATTATGGAGCATGAGCCAAAGTGATTTAAGAGGTGTCAATCCCGATCTCACTCTCAGAAGTAAATTCACTAAAGTTCATGAAATTACACCAGTGGAAATTAGGCGTCAACAAGAGCAGAATCAAACCAAGAAGATTTCTCCTTGTCTGATAGTAAAGTCAGCTTTGTCACCTCATACTTCTCTCCCTCCGTCAAAGCATCTTATCTCCCTTCAGGCATCCTCTGTTCCTCTAAAAATGCAACCAAGCACCACCTAACCCATGCCTGCTTCCTCATTCTTTGCATCTATATAACCAGAAGAAACTCAGCTAAGGACAATTAAAACACACTGCTGTAAAAGCAGTAAAAAGTAGGAGACTAGACAACCAAGTTTATTTACAACTTAACAAGAATGGAAGTAATGATGTTTATGAGATATTAGGGTGTTAACAGAAGGAGAAATAGCAATCTTTCTGAGCTAGTGGGCTGAAATTCAAAAGGTGAAGACAACCAAAACCTCCCTCGTTCAAGTGTTTGACAAAATAGAACTCTCCAATACTGGGACCAAATAGGAACCAAAGAGGGATGGAGAACAGAAAGATAGAGAAATTATTACCCACAGTGAGGAGGGGGAGACGAGTAATCCAGTGGTTTCCCATTCACTAAGAATTCATCAAAAGTTTTCAAAAAGTTAAAATCTGTCTAGGGTTCCTCTTTATGAAACACTGCCTACTCAAACTACGAGGTCAACCTAGGTACTGTGCCAAGCATCTATCCCTGGAGGAAATCATCTCTTCCATCAAAGCAATCTAAGCCATTTGGTTACAGGCACTGCTTAGGAGAAATAAGCTTTCTGTCAGCTGTAAAGTTGCCAAGATGCTGAGATCTATCCCAAAACAGTTCTGGGAAGTAATCTTTAAGAACATTTCCATTATTATATTACGTTATATTATTTAATATAGTAGTAGCCCAGGTGACATTGAATGCAACTTCAGACCCTCCTGTTCAGTACTCTCACTGCTCACAGGAAAAGCTAACCACAAACTGCCGAGTTGTCATAAGCACACAGTTGATGAACATGCTGCAAAGAAACAAACAGCTTAGCATGCACCTGAACTGATGACAGTGAGCTAGCAACCTATGCTGCATCTCACTATTACAAGGATTTCTGGTTTGACTTTTCTTATTGCTATGATATTAGCTTAACGGCAAACATTTAGCATTTACCCTAGGATGGGCGATATTCACTTCTGGGATAACAACAGCTTTGCTTCACACAAAAGAAAAAATAGGCTAGGACTGTATCACCCTGCAAAACTGGAGACAGATTTGAACTACTGAGAGAAGGCACCAAAATACAGCCAAGCTCTAGAAAGCCCTGAGACTTTCTAATGCAAACTGGTGACATTTTCAGAGAATTAAGAAAACCTGGTTGAAGTCATTTTTAGGAGTTTAATGAGTCCCTCTGGTCCT
>NW_008661915.1:23951-24271 GCF_000695815.1 Acanthisitta chloris | reverse complement strand
TGCTCTGCAGGCAAAGAGTTCTTGGTACAACTTGGCAGGGAGCATATTGCAAAAACAGGATTAAGCCACATGTGCTTCCCTGGCTGCTCCTGTTATTCAGACACTGGGCCTTTATCAGCTACCAGCAACAGCAACAAACAGTGAGAACAGGCACACATGACCTTGGAGTGCTGATAGCCCTTTTCCCAGACAGACCCCATGTTCCTGGCCTGGAGAACCAGTCAACAGTAGTGCCTCACTCAGAGGAATCTGCAGGACACCCAAGGACAGAGTTGCCGTATCAGAGCAGTGGGAAGTCTCACCCGTGGTGACAAAGACAT
>NW_008661915.1:21519-23912 GCF_000695815.1 Acanthisitta chloris | reverse complement strand
GTGTTTCATGTAGAATCCCACAACAGTTAGATTACCATTTTAGCTGGGAAAAAAAAGAGGCACAAAGCACTGAGTAGAATTTCACTTGTTATGAACTACACGACTTGTTTATATGTTCACTATTTGCAAGCAGGGGGAACAGCACAAACCTCTATTAATAAAACTTTTATGCCACACCACAGTCACCTTCATTTTCACATACATAGCAGTCCATCACCAACAGATAATTTATGGACTAAATTTTTAGACTAATTTTTCTTTGGATTTTAGTGTACTGTAAGTCACTAATCAATAGTGTTACTGTTGATTTATATCCTACAGGACCAACACATGCAAAACACACTTGGTTACATATACACTAAGTTACAACTTCAGGATTTTTACATTTCTACTTAGCTACTGTTAGTCTTATTCAGACTAACCTGAAACATAACAAGAAGGCTGCAAGAAAATATAAATAATTTAAAAGTGCTTGGCATAAAAAACCCTAGGTGGGCATATTTTTAACAAGAGGTTGCCAACTGTTTGGACAGCCAACATAAACATTTTGAAACAGGAAGGTAAGTTTTGACATAAATCTACTGGGGTAAGATCTATAGCATTAACACAAGGCCTGAGCACGCTGCATCTATGGGGTTAGAGTGAGCAGGGCTTTAGAAGGCAGAGTCCACCACCTCACCTCCAGCCCCCAGTACAAAACTGCAGCTGGTCTCTACACAAGTAGGAAAAACAGTGTCATATCTTCTCAGTATACTAGGAAGTGCCATGTCTCATAGATCATGCTGCTGCTCTCCAGATCCACCTCTGTTTTCAAGCATTTTTAGTATTTATATAATGCAAGCACACTGATACTTTCTGTGAGGTCTCAACAATATTCCTGTTCACCCTGCAAAGCCTTATTTTGGCTGACAATATTTCACTGTGAAATAATTTTTACCTTGTATTTATTATCTCCTGCTTTCCTTTTTACCTTAAGTTTTAATGTAGAGTTGTTCTTTTCTGGAAGGAAGTTAGATTCTTATTATACATTCCTCAACCCTTGTGAATTGGAAAGTGAAACAAACTAGACACTGACACTGAAAGCCACAAATCTAATTTAGCTATAGAGGGAAACATAAAAGACCAAGCTAAAAAAAAGTGGCTTCTGGTAGATTAACAACTGTTTAATAGTCTCAGATATTTCTAGTGATATACAATTTTCTTTTCTTCAAATATATTAATATTCAAAGTACCAGATTCACATAGGTCTAAATATGACAGTCTGCTGTAAAGCAGCTTGTTACAGCAACACAGGGCCCCACATGCACAGATATCCTGCAAAAGACTTGAAGTCTTAACCCCTTTTTATTTATTAAAGCTGTGCAGGCATCTCTCATACACTGTTTCTTGTCAGCCCTCCTCCTCACTTTCTTTGATCTTTACCAATAGTTGCTTAGCTGAAAGAGGAGGAAAAGATATCAGAGTGTCACTGTTACAGACTCAACACCAGCTCTCTACAGACACATCACCAAAAAATTTACGTAGTCAGCATAACAAAGATAACTATGGAGCTACACAGCATAAAAATTGGCACCAACAATTCATTCTTCACAACTTTGGGAATCGCATTATTGAGAGGGACCTCAAATTCTTTCGTTTTGTTTTTTAAGTAAAATTTCCCCTCTATAGCTGTAACAACAATTCTTGGATGCCTTCAGTCTGTCTTGATTTCAGGCCTGATTCTGACTTCCCAAAGTTTGGGTTTTTCTATTCACTATTCAGTTTTCTATCAGGTACACCTGAAATACATCTATGCTGAAGTCTGGACTCAAGCCCCTTTATTTTTTAATGCAGTGTTCCAATAAAATAAATATTTTTTAATAGTAGAGACCCCTCTTTAGTGTTAAGAAGTACACTGAGGTCTCAAACCAAATCTTTCAAAAGTTTGGAAAGACAGAATTGTTTAAAGTTCCCGAGTCTGACTCAAGCCTGTCCCCAATTTAACAAACTACTGAAAATCCATTTAGTGTGGCTGCCAGGAGATTCTTTGTCGTGGATTGTTCTTAAATTTCCCCAACAACAGAAAATAATGCTATGAACAAGCTGCTTCAAAAGGAGGATACAAATCTTTGTGGTAGCCACTGCAATACTGCAGTAATAGTGGAAAAAAGGAATCTAATAAAACAGACAGACACATGCTCTGAAGAACACACATTCAGTAACTATGGTTGTCCTCTCCGTGAGAGGAGTCATTAGTAAAATTTAGATGGGACAAAACCAAGCTTCCATCATGAAGCACATGATTTACATCCAGAGTCACAGGTCTGTCTACCTTATTTCTTAAGTGAGTATCTAGCTGGGGGGAAAAAAAGGGGATAAAGAAAATAATAAAGAAAAATAAAAGAATAAAGGAA
>NW_008661915.1:6583-21498 GCF_000695815.1 Acanthisitta chloris | reverse complement strand
ACTCTTTCCTGCATTGTAGGTAGGGAAAAGTCTTTCTGCAGTACATCTACAAATGGGATACAGAGGTGGCACCCTGATTCCTCTGAAATAATGCTCTCTCCTGTCTCCATCTATTCCTAGTGCAAGGATGAAAGGCAGTTTCTAAGGTGCCTTAAATCTTGAAGGGACCACATGGAATAGATTAGGGTACAATTAACAGACAGAGATGACCCTCCAAAAAAGTTCCTCATCACTACTCTGAATGGAGTCTGGGGACACTGTCTACCTACAGTTTATAACCACCTTTAAACACAGATTTCAAATGTGGCCTAAAAGTGGTGCAACATGCCTTCCTCTTGTCCATGAGGAGAACACAAATGCAACACCTTGCTAATCAATCTTATCTCTAATAAGCACAGAGCACACATTATAATTACGATTCTAAGACAGGTTTATCCTTTGGACTGAGCATAATGAATAGCACTCTACCTGAGAAAATTAACAGCTGAGAAAGACATAAACTGCCACATTCATCCAAAGAGAGTGCTAGCCACATCTGCTGTTCATTTGAACAGCTTCACCTTTCCTTCCTTACTGATGAGACCACCTCAGAGAAAGGAATGAGCATTTCAGTGTGACTGTCTGCTTACTCCACTACAGAGATTTATGTTTTTTTAATAGAGTAGGCAGAAGTGAGCTGTCCAGACACAGCTTGAATGTGATGACTTCTTTTCTTTCAGTATTCAAGCTTTCTTGTTTACCGGCTGTTTTCTGGTCTGTGTAACAAACACTATCATAACTAGGCTGAATTTGCAGCATATACAGGAGTTACACAGCTTACAACAAAATGAGTCTTTTTTAACTACACTGAAAATTAGATATAGCCCAAAACTGTCTCACCTGCTAATGTTTGGGATTTTTAGTTTAATATTATTTGTGAAATATTTTTAATTTCAAGGTTTGGAGGTTTTAATTGGTTTATTAACACCTTCAATGGTTTCACCTCATTTTCCATACAAATACAAAAGAATTACGGTATTGCATCTCTTCTCTTTTTTTTTTTGCTTTCCTTGTGTTTTGTTCCATTATTTTCAAAACAATCTGTTACTTAAAATATCTTCCACTTTTTAAAAATTCAGAGTAAGAAAAAAATCTGATGGGGTGGTTGCAGTGGAAAGAAATTCATCCACATAAACAGCAGTTTGGAATTAGTGAGGGGATAAGAAGGCACTAGCTCATTTTATTGCATTGGTTGCCCATACACCAGAGGAAAATGCAAGTAAGGGGGAAATAAGACTCTTTTTGTTTAGCTATGTTTTAAATCCTGCTAAATAGAAACAGCTTTAAAAGTGTCACAAAATTCTTTTTTCATTTCCCATCCTACTTTACTTTGGTAGAGGAGAGAAACAACAGAAAAGTATGGATTGACCTGCTTAAAATACCAGTTTTGGTCAAACCTAACTTTAAAAGCTGATGAGAGCAAATTTCAGTGAACAAATGCAGTACTGGTACAACATATAATTGATCCTGAGAATCTATTAGAGTAAGTTATTGCAGTCAATGTCACAGTGGAGCCAGCCCTGATTTACTTGCCCCCAAATCTCCCTAAGAACTTGTGACTGTGGAACTAATCCAAACAGGATATCAGGTCAGAATTCTCCCCTTCAGAGTAATTTTGCTGCCACTTTTTAGCAGAGAGAGCCACAGCAGTAAAATATCTTACATAAAACCAGTGTTGCCATGGGCAGTGTGTTTGGACACAATAACCCTAGGCAGCATTATTGGCTGGGGGCAGAGTGGTTGGAAAGCAGACCAGGGGGGAAGGACCTGGGGGTGCTGGTTAACAACTGGCTGAACATGAGCCAGCAGTGTGCCCAGGAGGCCAAGAAGGCCAATGACATCCTGGCTTGTATCAGAAAAAGTGTGACCAGCAGGACCAGGGAAGTCACCCTTCCCCTGTACTCGGCACTGATGAGGTTGCACCTCAAGTACTGCGTTCAGTTCTGGGCCTCTCACTTCAAGGACACTGAGGTGATGGAGCATGTCCAGAGAAGGACAATAAAGCTGGTTGAAGGGTCTGGAACACAAGCCCTATGAGGAGCAGCTGAGGGAGCTGGGGTTGTTTAGCCTGGAGAAGAGAAGGCTCAGGGGTGACCTTATGTCTGCCACATGACTCACTCCAGCCACTCTTCTCACACATCTAAGCCCTTGTGTCAAGTCTTCTCCACGCTCAGGCTTTTGCTTGAGTTGACAGGCCTTTGCTGACAGTGTCACTCTGTGCTGCCTCAGCAGAAAGCACCTAAGAAGAACTTGTCAAAGTTTATTATGAAATTTCAAGCAAAGAAAAAGGCTGATGGGATACTGCTTGAAGCAAGACCCATATTTTTGCTCCCACTGATGACGTTTATTAGACTATTTATAGGACTATCCTGTGGAGCCCTTGTGCCACCCCAAGAAAGACTGCCTAGTGCAGGACTTACCAAGCATATAGAGACATAGGTCCAGATTCTCACCTTTCATGCATGTTACTAATATAGGCCTACTGACTTTAGCTACTATTTACCACAGTATCCACAAGAGTAGGCTTATATGGGCATCATTCTGAAACCCACAGCTAACAACTGTTACCAGTGAGCTTAAGTAGGCTACAGAAGCTCACGCTTCCTAACCAGCATGCCCTCTAGAGTATACACACACTTTACAAGTAGCAGTCTTATATATATATATTTAACCCATTTTCAGATCTCAGGCTGACAGAACAGAAAGGATTGCTACCTAAGAGCAGATAGTAGAATACAAGTCTAAACATAACATCATCACATAAAACTTATGCTCTCCATCATGCCAACTGTGCCATGTGCAGAAAACCCAAGCTCCCTATCTTGCTGTCTCTTTCAGTGCCTGCTTGTGATGGGCTTTTTTTGTTTGTTTTAAAGGTCAACAGCCAGCTAGGAGCATGCCAGGCTGTATATTTGAGAAAAGAAGGCATAAGCGTCTTCAACATGAGAAAAAAAAGTCCCACCAAACATACCCAATGAAACCTCATAGCATTTAGAATGTTTTGGCACCTGTCATGCCCAGGAATGATCAAGCACTACAGTTTTCAAACTAAGCAAAACTTTGTAAAGCTACATGTAAGATCAGTCACCTACTAAGAACAGTGTCTTATGTATGTTGAATTCTGCACTCACTTGCAAAACCCAAAAGGTTTGCCAATCTCACACATAACAGAATGCTTCCTCCCATCTGGTGTCTGTGGCTGAAGTCTTTATGAAATATGACTTTAAAGCATTAGAACAACTTTGTAGGATAAAAACATCCACAAAGAACAGTATTGCAGTTGCTGTTACAATGCTCCAACTTGCACAAACTAGAATAGCTTACCATATTATTTTCTTAGGAGACATTCTCCCTGCTTGGCTCCTGCAAGCAGCAGCATCTCACTACAAAATGCAAGCAGTGGAAATGCAGCTTTCAGGAACCCTGTGCATCCAGTGGCCACAAAATAAAGCTTTATGATGGATTACCCAGATTACAACACCTGAGAAGCAGTATAGCAAGCATAACTGACCTGCATTCTCTTCCACTCCCCTGCAGCCCTGCAACAGCTTCTTACCCTTTCCTAGCCACTGGCTAGTTCTTCTCCAAGTTCTTTTTATTAAAATGTTTTATCTCCCCACACAGTAATAATTTCTCCTATCAGTCATGACCATCTGCTCTCGTTGTTCTTAAAGACATAGGCATTGGCCAAATCTACATTGGGAGAAGGGAGAGGATAGCACAGAACCAACTGAGTTGTACTTGCACTTGCTGTGGGAAAGAGGTGCTTTTTGCTTAAGATCACTCTCATATCAGACAAGCAGTGGTTTCCCTTACCCTATTTATATACTTGGAATAATTCACTAGCTAACACTTTTCCCAGCTAAATGCATTCCCACCTCCTGAAATGGATTCAAACTTCTGGAGCATGGAGGTTACACAACAAGGGTCAGTATGCAAAGCCTAGTGCCAGAGACACACAGCTGTTTCCCTCACTCACACTCCCTCCTTCTAGTTATTGAACATGAGAATCCCACTTGTATTCCAGATACAAATGCAAGCATGTTATATTCCAAAGCTGGGCGCTGTTCCAAACTGGAGTGCTGGGACATCCAAGTTTAGCCTACTTGTTAGCACAGCATCAGGAATGCTGGGACCATAGGCATTCATTTTGTAGTTACTGCATATTTAATTTCCACACACACAAATATATACTTTGACCCACCAGCAAAGTTCTGTTTCCAGGCCATATTCTTATACAAATATCCTAATACCTCTGCTTAAAGACTTATGGAAGTCCTATATGTGGTTTTCAAAAGTCATATCAAGAAAAGTAGACCCTAGCTCAGCAAAACACTAAGACATTTGTCTATGAATAATCATTGATACCATTCATTTGCTAAAAGTAAGCAATACTATTAAATACATTGTGGAAACAAGCCAGGGAAGAGAAGCCACACAGGTATAAGACAGGGCACAAAAATAATATAGGAAGCAATGGCTTCTAAGACTTGTATACCATAAAGAAATTATCTAGAGTCGGAGTAGGATTATATGACTAATGCAGAGTCACTAAGTCTAAGAGCCTATAACAATAGGACACTTTGGAAAAGCAGGCTGGAGTATTTTAGAGAGCTGCAATACAGCTGTGTAAGCCTTGATTCACATAGCCTAAATTCCATATGGGTCTCTGTGTCTAGTGTTTCCTAGTAGGTAACTCTGGGAGTTACTGGATTCAGGGGCCAAGCTTTAATCTCCTTAAGGCTGAATGTTTGGGCTACAGATGTCAAAAACAAGCAGAAAAATCCCTGCCAGTCAGGTTCTGTTCCCATTTATAATGTGCAATTCTAACCTAAAGGCTTGGTTCTGCCAATGTTGCCTTCAACAGGAGGAAGGGTTGTCCAACATTGTCACAATCAAATCCAGTTTATTCTGCCAGTAAGATTTCTTCTGCATTTATAGTGGTGTAAACTAAAGCAGAACAACACCTATGTTTATACAGAGGGCTTAAGACATATGCATGCTGCTGCTGTAATACTCTGTGCAAATTTTCATATATTGTTCTCAAAGTCGTCCCAGATGGGAAATTGGCAGTATCTTATGTCAGTGTAAAAAATCAAAGTCCTAACCAGAAAAGAACCAGCATTTCTTTATATCCTTAAGTGCAGAATCTGGTCTAGATATAGTGTTGCTTGATTAAACAATGGGCTTAATTAAAACAAAAAGGTGGTCTGAAATAATCAGAGAATCACAGAATCTTCGGAGTTGGAAGGGACCCACAAGGATTATCGAGTCCAACTCCTGGCCCTGCACAGGACACCCACGAGAATCACACCATGTGCCCGAGAGCATTGTCCAAATGCTTCTCGAACTCTGTCAGGCTTGGTGCTGTGACCACTGCCCTGAGGAGCTGTTCCAGTGTCCAACCACTCTCTGGGTGAAGAACTTTATTCTAATATCTAACCAAAATCTACCATGACACAACTTCAGGCCTGCTAACAGCAGCATGCACACGATTCTGTCCTGCTACAGACAGGACATTAAAGCCATTGCTTAATTTATGGTGACTCCCCAAATCCACAGTACGATACCGAGGGTGTGTCTGCATTAACACTCGCTGCCTATTCCGTACGGTGACTACCTATGGGCGTGAAGCGTTTAAGGTCACGGGAAACCCTGCTCGGCATATTCCTGCCTCTTCGCCCTTTCTCCTGCTCCTCCCCCCAGCGCACCTGGCCCGAGCGGGGCCCGGCCCGGGGGCTCCTCCTGGCGGCGAGCGAGGCAGCTCCTTCCCGGGGCGAAACCCAGAAACCGGGGGGCACGGCGGGCAGGGGCCGTGCAAGCAGCCTGCAGGCACCCCCCGTGCCGGGGGATAGAGCATCACCCTCCCGACACTGACAGGTGTCGCTTTCAAAGTTTCAGCGTTCGAACACTTTAAGCACTTCCAACAGGCGAGAGCAAACGAGGGGTCTTAAACTGAGTAATAAAAGGTTGAGTGGCTCTACGCCTTCCTGGCTGGGAAATTCAGGTGACTGGGTGAATTTGGTTCTGTGGAAAATATACTCACATCTGCCTGAGCCACGGAAAAAAAATACCATCAGAAAGCTGCTGGGATGCAGCAACCAAATTCCCACAGATTCCGCCTGTATTTCTGCAGTATTTGCTCCTCATCCAGGAGTGTCAGTCGCAGCAGGTAGCAGTGGGCAAAGACCAGCACACTTTTGTGCTCTGTATTTCCTCTGCTAATGTACGAGGATGGTAGGGCAGGGGGAGAAAGGATACAGTTTTCAGTTGCAGGGCTGAATCCACATAAAGAAGCAAAATTAAAGCTCTTAAGGAAACCTTTGTTCTGGCATCTCCTAATCTATTTTTGGGAGGTTGGGGGGTGTGGTGGAGTTAGACTTTGCAACCATAATGCTACTTTTACTTTTTCATGTGTCATACATGCAGTATCATATTTATAGCTGTGATGGACTATTGCGTACCATTCTGCTTTTCCCCAGAACACTAAATACATGTATGAGCACTAGGGCAAAGAGGTTACACCTCACAACTTCTATTTGGACCATTCTCTGCGTGCACACACATACACACAAACACAGTCCCTCTCTGGCATTCAGGCATGTACATGCAAGCATGAATACACATCTAGAGAGAATCATCTAACCTTTGAAGTCAGGCTGGAAGCCTTGGGACAATCTCAAAACTGCATCTGAAAACAACTTTACTTTTAAAAATGTAATCAGTGCTATGTACACAGCATTATTAGTTTTTAGTTTCACTTTGCTTTAGGAGTATAAAGATACTCCATGAAAGCCATTTTTGAAGTGTTTTATCTGCCTTTGCTCTCTTCACTTGAAATCATAGTTCTGTTTGTAACACTTAAATTATTCATACAGCAGCCAGCTCTGATTTTATAGGGATGATGATGATGCTTCAGGTGAAGAACAAAACAAAAAGATCAGAGAACACCTACACAGAAAGCCGTGTTTTCATGCCAATATTTTTAGTCAGGTAAAAATCAGGTAAGAGAAAGATGAAAAACATACAAGACATCTCTATAAAGTTTAGTATTTTTTCACTACGCAATGAGCTTTAAAAAAAGATTAACAAGCTGTAGTCCAGGTCACCCTGGATTTACTGTGTATGTCTCAAATAACAAGAGACTTCAGTTACAGCCTATAGAGTCAAAGAAGCATACAAGACATTTGTTTAGTTTAAGTTTTATATCACAAAGATGCCGATTACAGTATTTAAACTCATAAATATGAGTGTCCCTCAGTTCATAATACTCTAAAACAAAGCCAAAACCAATAATATTATCCAGTGGAAACCCTCTACAAATTCAAACTTATGATTTCAAGATCAGATATTTATTTTAAGAGTCCATCGATTATAGCACTATTTCCAGTTGTCAAAGTAGATTCAAGCTTATTATGGAAAGTTTATTTTCTTAAAGCAGAATAAAAATAGCACACCACTAGTTAATGCCTTTTATTTTTTTTCTTTGCCTCCAGACTACAAAAAGAACCCCAAACTCTTCCTCCAAGAAAACAGGGTAAAAAACCCTATTCAGCCCAACTAATCATCTCAGGGGAGGCGGGTGGAAATTTAGCACACTGAACATCTCAAATCCCTCCACTCAGCACAACTTCTACCGAAGTGGACACAGCCTGATGAACAGCCCTACAAAAAGGGTACCATGGTGAAATAGTTTGTCACTGGACTTGGCATTAACGCACCTGGTACTACTCTTGAGCATTTTGGAAGCTGGGCAGGACATGTACGCTGTCACACTACCACAGAGCAAACTCCTGCCTTTCCACTCAATTCTCCCAACCCTACACACCTAAGCCAGTGATGGGTGGCAGGGTAGGATGACATCCTAGCTGCCATCCAGCCTGACAAAAAGGCAGTGACAGTAACAGACCCAGACCATTATCTGTGTGGTTGTGAAAAGAAATAAGGATTCAAGAGCCTCCTATAAGAAAGCCGGTGGTGCAACAGGTTGAAACAAAACAAAGTGGAAAAGCAAAATAAATGAAGAATTGTAATTTGTCCATTAACATCAGGAATATTAAAGGACATAGGCAAGTTACTATGCCCAAAAATAGCAAGACAGTGCCTGATTCATCCCATAGAATAACTTAAGAAATCACATCAGAAGCCTGACCTAGAATACTCCTAAATTACCAAAAATTGTAACATGCACGTTATTTTGATACTTTAAGTCAATGGGTTCACTTTGGCTCAGCAAAATGAACTGAAGAGGTGTGTTTTGTGTCTCGGGAGATTTGGTGTTCTTAGATAAGAAACCTTTAAATGCCATTGCAGGATTTATCACCTAATCCCCATTCCATAAAAATAATTCTAGAGAATTAAATAGGCTTTGCATCAGATCAATCAGGGTGTGTCTTCCTACTCCAAGGCCAGTCTTGCCTACTCACTACCTACACCATGACACACAGGAAAACTGGAGCTGTCTACATCTCGTGTGGTTGACCAGCTGAGCAAGCTGAGCCAAATTACCACAACAAGCTATACTGGTCAAGTGTCATGCTCACTGTAACCTTTCCAGATGAACAAAGTCACACATAACTTGGCACAAGAAAGGAGTGCCTGGGCCATCAAACAGGATTTACTGTCTCGGGCGCTGTTCCATGCAGGTATAGCAGGGGTACTTATGCAGTCAGAGGTTGATGCTGACTAAGCTACCCTTCCACTGGTGCTTCCATCCCAAAGTTGTCCTGCACACGCAACCTAAATGCTGGTCACATCTCTGAACTCCGAAAATGGAAGCAAAACCAGCTGGTTTTACAAGCCAGAATAGCTTGTTAATAATGTTTTAAGAAATACTACAGAGGTGACTTTGAATTGAAACATTTATGAGTTCATTCCTCCTAATGGGTAGGATACATCTAACGTGTTAAGACTAGTACAACTTCGATAAAACTGTATCTTTATCACAATGCATACATCCTTAGATTATATCTACTGTAACATCACTAATACAATGTATTCATGGCACACAGTCAGGAAGCAATCAGGAAGCTATGCATTTCTTCTCCACCACACCTTGCACACTGCAGCTCACTTCAGGCCAGCAGCATAAGAGACCACCAGATTCTGCAGCATTAACTAAGCCTGAATAAATTATTTTCCACTGCAACTACCAAGCTCTTACCCTCTTTAGGGACAGCCACATTCTTTCTGTATGTGCTGCATACAAAAATTTTAATAACATATTTTCCAGTCCCTGCAGCACTGCTTGCCTCTACCAGCAACAGTCAGGGCCACTTAGTAACCTCTTTCCCGGGAAACTTTTTCTTTCCATCAAACCATTTTGCACTAATTCAGAAAGCCTGTAACCATTTACTATCAGTCACATTACATTTCTAATGTATTCCAAGTTTTTCATCAGCACTAGAATTGGGAACCTGGAAGTAATGTATTTTTTTCCCAAGCTTTCCCCCGAAGCAAGCTCCCCTCAATCCACTTACTGAAAGGGCATTGTAAGGTTGCAGAGGGTTTCAGTGACTATTCCAATTAACCTGCAGAGAAGCTTGGGAACTGAACTTTATCCTCCCCACATAACTGAACTCAGGAGGAGTCATCTTTCTCATTTTTTGTTTTGAAGGTTTTCAGAAGATGAAGGAAAGGGGCTGAGGGAGAAGACAAACTGTCTTATAAGACATTAAATGGCAGGTAAAATGTGTGACAATGTAACATACATTAAAAAGTCCTAGCTTTGCATGTACATCTTCAGCATCTGAACTACTTATTGTCAGTCAAGAACAAGATCTTGGGATATAACCAAGAACTATTTGAGAACAACTCACTATTGAACCACAAGTCAAAAATTGCATATCCTGGGTACTGTGCCACAACATAAGAATCTTTAACATGCCTGATTCCTCGATTCATTGTACAGTTTGTTAGAGCTAGAAAAGGCACACAGAAGGACAACAAGGATGGCCAAAAGATAGAATTTCTATACAGTCAGTTTGTACAAACAAAGTAAGAACAAAAATCCAGACTCCTTAGACTGGAAGGCAGGACTGAGGTGGGTTATATCAGAAGCTTACAACATGGGGCATAGCACTTGCAATCTGCCCTAAAACAAGGATTTTTTAATGTCAAAATTTCTAAAAGGAGGGTTCAAAATTAACACAGGAGGTATTTCTTCACATAGTTAGCAATTAAGTTACGGAATTTCTTGTCAGAAGGTTCTGTGTCTGCAAAAACTGTGCATGCACTACAAAATGTTTCATGCAGTAAAAAATATATCAATGACTAAGTCTGCCTGGATGAAAAGTTTCAAATCTTTCCGAATGAGACCCTGGGCCACTAGATGCAGAAGACAGAAGTGAGCAGTGTATATTGAGAACTTCTGTTCCTGGTAATGGGTAGAAATAACACACTGGCCAAGATGCAACTGTACACTTAAGTACCATCATATTCTATACTGTAAAGGCAAGGCATATAATTGTAATAAATTTAATTTTTTTATTTCATTTCTGGAACCTAAGACAATTTCCCAGAGAAAAACATCTACTTTGCAACCCACCACCTACTGATTTAATCAATCCTTGCTATTTCAAATTCAAAGATCCACAGACACATATAGGTTTGGAGGCTTTTCGTTTGTGAGATTTTTTGGTGCCTAATCCACTCCCTCTATCCCTGCCCCAGGCAACTGTAGTTTTGTTTATTTAGTAAAGTTTTTAAGCATCCTTCAAGTACAGTCACCATTTACATGACTCAGTCTTTACCTACATACATGATATGATGTTCCTAACGAAAAAAAATGGACTAAGTAAGAGGTTTACACCTGACTGTACTGTTTATTTTATTCCTGAAGCCCTGATTTTTGTTATTTACCTAATAAAAGCTGTTTTTGCCTCCTGTCACGGTATACTCCCACACAGCAAGTCTATCTCACCTGCAACCATTACTGAAGAATCTGTTCATTGCTTTGGTAAGTCTGCCCCATGGAATTTAATCTAAAGAAATTATGCTATGTAGGTCAAAAAGAATTCTAAAACAAAATATAGGTGACCCTCAAACTATTTTCACTTATTTCTTACATCTGCATTTAACCTTTTTTTTTTTTTCAAAAGAAGTATGTCAAAAAAGTTCTTAAAATTTATTTTAAAGTGATCCTCCTTCATTTCACAGTGCTGCTGACTGCAGGAAGGGATGCAACTGCCTTTAAGAAAGGTTAGTAAGTAGAAGAAATTTTTAATGGACACTCTCCTCAAGTCAGCAGCACTTCTCCACTGGACACAGTACACATGCAGAGCTAGCAACACTGCATAACGTCATGCATCTGCTATTTGAATTTTATCCAGAACCCATTGGAGCAATTTTATTTCACTGATTTATCACCACACAACGCTCATTCTTTATGTTACTTCTCTCACAGCTGTTCTCCTAGACTTTGAACTTACACACAACTTAGTGACAATCTGTATTTTCCTTTTCTTTCACATTTGTCATTCTGAACAGAGACAAGAAAATATGTTAGAGCATTCGAAGTGAGGATGTTCTACCAGCTGACGTAATCACACTGTCTGTTAGCTTTAGGTAAGCAGGCATGTACTATAAAGAAAACAAGTAAACACTATTAGTCAGCTTACACTCAGTTTTTACACAGGTAGGAAAAGAGAAAAAAAAAGCACAACAAAAAACTACACACACAACTACATCTTGCTGGATAATTAACATGCACAGATTAAACCCTGTGGTCTGGTAGTATCTTAAAGCCCTTGGAAGCTCTTAACTATTTCGTAGAGATTTGTGATCCTTCCTGATTTCCCACAAGGTTATAGTACACGATTTGTATTATGCTACAGCCAGTTACTTTAGCTGTTCTTTCTTTGGGACCTGCAGAGCTTTCCAGCTCCCAATTAGGAAATGCTTTGCTCAGGGAAACAATAGCTCAACCAAGCCCATAAACCATCTTCTATATCCAAACTCCTCTTTCAATTTGCAACCAATTAAGCTCAGAGCTAAAGTTTTGTTGGCTGGGCTTGGGTTTGTTGGGGTTTTTTGGAACTGCAAACTGTTGTATTACATCTTGTATGTGAAACAATTACTATTTAAGTTCTACAAAGTACATAACAGTTTCAGTTTTCTTTGGACTTCTGAAGATCTTCTTTCAAAATACTATTAAGACTACCCTACCTGCAGTGTTGTTTTAATTTAGTGATTTATCTAATATTTCTTTCCAGAAGCAGTATATTATTTTCATTTAAGTGTTGTATAACTTGATCTAAAATATGTTGTTATTCCATTCTTATCCACAGGTACACATAAATGACAGACCATGAACTGTGCAGAAAGTTCATTTTATCAGTTTGTACATATGGTAGAGATCCTGCAGTGCTACTGCATGGGTGGACTTCTGCACTAGGCATATACCCTGAAATCTACAGGCTGATATCTATAATAGTAATTACAAGTGACCACAGCTCACTGTTCCTGGCTTCTATTACGTGCCCAGAAGATCAGGAGTCTGAAAAACAGGCCCTAGAAGGGCTCCATGAAGCAGAGCATCTATGGAGCCTTCAATGAAACAGGCATTCCAGTGGACTGAAGGTAATGCCAATGTCCATCATAAAGATAGTGTACACATGCAATCAGAATGACCAAAGGCACAGTAGTCTAAGAATAAAATTTGAGGCCACAATGTCATAAGTATCCATAATATGAAACAGCATACAAATAGTAACCAAGATATGAGTAGACAATATACACTATCATTATGAGACTAGGTATCTGCAGATTGGTATCATTAACTTCCCTTCAAATCTTTCCCCCATCACCAAACAAATGGAAGAACCCACACACTCTATACAGAAAACACTGATATATGAAGACTGCTTTAATGCTTTCCCATGGTAACCTTCCCTCCTCCCACCCTTCTTCCTTCAGGATGTTCTCCTGAAAGTCCTCAAAAGAACCTTGCTCTCCACATTCTACATGTCAGTAACAGGAAGCCTCCCACACTAGTCTGCACACACTGAGCTGAGCTTCCTCCTCCTCCTGCCATGTCCTCCCTGAGAGAGGATTCAAAAGAGAATGAGAGAAGAATTCTTCCCTCATAAAACTTTCATTCCCTTTTTTTTTTTTTTTAAGAACACTTGAAACAAGAAATTCCACTACAAATCTTCAAAGATGATGATGTGGGATTGGGCGGGGGGGGAAACACACGACTAAGCAGGTCACTCCTGCATCAAACAGTACTCTTACAAAGGGAACATCTACAGCACACAATGCATACAAGATAATTGAGGAAGCTCATGCTCCAAGACAGCACTGTGACCATTTCTGAGAAGCACATTCACATAATTATAACGCCTCCTTGCACACAAGTCTCACCAATTACTTAACCTTTGGAAGTGAGCAGGATATAGACTTTGAGAAATGAGGTGTTATAGCCCTATAACGCTGTGTCTTCAGTTGCTATAAACTTAAAAGATAAAGTGTTGTTCTCTGAAAGCAAAGCACTAACTTCCAGATTGGTATTTCTGAAGAAGGGTTTTTCCATGCAATATCATTGGTCTCTACATCTGTTTGAAGCCTTATGTAGTCTACTAAAAAAGATGTTTCCTATGGTCTGTGTCACAAATTTTTCTTCCAGTGGGAAATCAACTGTCAGAGCCCTGACATCTGCTATTGATGCGTAAAAGCAAAACAGTTCACCTCTCTCTGTATAAAAGTACAACCTTATATTCAAGGCAGACGAGGGAGAATATGAAGCAGTGCACAGGATTTTGACCCCAAAAGAAAATACTTCCTTGGAGATGCTGATTAGTTCTTTTCACTGGCAAATTTTAAATAGAAGGCTAGAAATCAATCTTCTAACTGGAAGCACTTCGTGTATTAGAGACCCATAAGCTGAACAAATGAGTCTGGAGGAAAAATGAAAAAGCTGCCAGCTGACACTCCTCTAAAGACAGCATTATTGTCACCAGGAACTTGACTTTCCAAAGCAGATCTTAAGTTTTCCCCCTAGAAAGAGGCAGGACAGCACTATACAATACAGGTTGCTTCACCATCAGGATATTCTACTCTACAATGGCTCTGCAAGGAATATAAGGTCCAGTTCCGTGTTCCAACTGTGCAAAGCTTAGTTAGCATCCCATCCTGCTTGACAGATCATTTTACCATCTGCAGACAAGATCATTTACCAAAAAAAATTCATAAAAGCAATAAAATTATCAAAGGAGCCAGGTTTTGTTTTGAACTAACACATCAGACCTACGGCCCCACGGGAAACATGGCAGAGCACAGACATGTCTGTGGTCAGTATCATTTTCAAATCTGGTGGCTTCAAATTAGCATTCTCTCCACCCATACACTGAAACATGTGGTAATGAAGTTCTAGTTTTGTAGACTGAGATATGCTCATCTATGTGTATACACACACAACTTACATACACCTATACCACCAGCAGGAGAGGCAAATATTGTTTCTTTTTAAATTATGCTTAGATTGGGCCCACAAGTAGTAATGACAGAAGCCAAAAACGAGCAAAAGATATTTTAGAGTGTTAAGTAACTGTTCATGCTGCACTTTAACTGTATTTAAGACATTTAGCTAAAACATCAAAAATGTGTACCTAGCACTTTGCCATCCAAAAGATAGCATATTATTTTGAGAGACAAATGCAGTATTCAAGTGCAGCCATTTCTGGATCAGAGACCTAACAAAATCTAGCTGGTGCACAGAAGCCTGTGCTACAACACAGGAGTAACAAGTCTGAACCAAAACGGCAGAGTAATCCACTCTTTCTACAGCAAAAAACTAAAGGATTTTTGACATCCCTTCAGAATCAGGGCCAACAGGAACTCATTTAAGATGTACACAATTACCTGCATAAAATTTAGCA
>NW_008661915.1:0-6551 GCF_000695815.1 Acanthisitta chloris | reverse complement strand
AGATTTCACAAAATGATAGAATATCCCAGGTTGGAAGGGGCCTTTGAGGATCATCGAAGTCCAACTCCTGACCCTGCACAGGACAGCCCCAAGAATCACACAGTGTGCCTGAAAGCATTGTCCAAACATTTGTTGAACTCTGGCTGGCTGGTGCTGTGACCACTTCCCTGGGGAGCTGTTCCAGTGCCCAGCGATCGTCTGGGTGAAGAGCCTTATCCTAATATCTAACCTAAATCTCCCCTGACACAGCTTCATACCGTTCCTTTGAGTCCTGTCATTCGTCACCAGAGAGATCACTGCCTGCCCCTCCACTTCCCCTTGTGGGGAAGCTGTAGACTGTGATAAGGTCTCCCCTCAGTCTCCTCTTCTCCAGGCTGAACAAGCTAAGTGACTTCAGCTGCTCCTCACATGGCTTCCCCTTAGGTCTTTCACCACCTTCTCAGCCATCCTTGGATGTTCTTAAACAGCTTCACATCCTTCTTCTATTGTGGCACCCAAAACTGCACACAGGACTTGAGGTGAGGCAACACCAACACAGAGTAGAGCAGGACAGTCCCCTCCCTCGACTGGCTGGTGATGCTGTGCCTGATGCACCCCAGGACACTGTTGGTCCTCCTGGCTGCCAGAGCACACTGGTGGCTCATGTACAACTTGCCACTGACAAGGACCCCCAGGTCCCTTTCTGCAGCGCTGCTCTCCAGTGTCTCATCCCCAGCCTGTCCACACAGCCAGGGTTGCCCAATCCCAGGGGCAGAATCCAGCACTTGTCTTTGTTAAACTTCATACAGCTTGTGATTGTCCAGCCTTGATTTGCCTAGGTCTCTCTGCCTTCCAGGGAGTTAGCAGCTCCTCCTAATTTAGTATCATCAGCAAACTTACTGAGTACACTTTTGAGTCCTGCATCCCTGTCTTTTATGAAAATGTTGAAGAGCACTGGGCCTAAGATTGGGCCCTGCAGAACCCACTAGTGACTGGTCACCAGTCTGATGGAATCCCATTCACTGACCCTTTGTGCCTGACCCATGAGCCAGTTGCTCACCCATCTCATGAAGTGTTTATCCAGCTGTGTGCTGGACATTTTGTCCAGCAGGATACTTTGAGACAGTATCAAAAGCTTTACTGAAATCCAGTAAGATTATATCAACTGGCTTCCCTTGATCAACTAAGGTGGGTTACCTTGTCATGAAAGGAAATTGAGTTTGACAAGCAGGACTTCCCTCATGAAGCCATACTGGTTGTGACCAATAACTCTGTTGTCATTAAGGTGTTTTTCATCACCTCCCAGAATAACCTTCTCCATAATTTTACCTGTCACTGAAGTGGCATTGACAGGCCTGTAGTTTCCAGGGTCATCCTTCTCATCTTTTATGAAAACTGGGACAATATTAGCCATCTTCCAGTCAACTGGGACCTCTTCAGATTCCCAAGACAATTGAAAAATCAGAGAGGCCTCACAATGACCTCAGTCAGCTCTTTTGAGTATTCTCAGAAAAATTTCAAATTAAATCCACATATGCACAATGGAAGTGAGTTACTATCACAGTAGAGAGCCTTATTTTCTGAATTCCCAATCTTGCGCTGTTTTCTCACTCTAAAAAGTAACTCAGTAGACATTTCACTTCAGTCATTTAACTTTGACTATACAGATTAGAGCCAACCTGTTGATATCAGTGAGTATGGGTACATCTTTTCTGTATATCTAAGACCACAGCTGTCCTGCAATAACAGATTTTATACACAAGCATAGCAGCCCAGTAATGATATACCTTGGATTCTTGGGTTCTAATACCCATAAAAGAACAGAAACACTCATGTGTGACAAACACTAACAAATTGGCAACAGCAGCCACCAGACCTGCCATTTTGCACTCACTAGGATTTTCGTTGTTTCTTCTAGTCGGCTTCAAGTGGCAGCAGCAGCAACACTGCTCTGCACTGGGCTACTGCAGGCACAGGAAGGAACATGTAGTCACTGAGATGGCAAACAAAGCTCAGTCGTCTGTGTCTCCCATGGGAGAGGGCAGACAATGACAAGCAGAAGGTCTCAGAGGTGAGCTTTTACCAGAGACTCTCTCCTGGAATGTGCCAACCTGTCTAATGAGACCTATAACACCACAGCTCCATTTCTACCAACATACACCACCACATACACTGCTGGCACCCACTTAAGCCTGTATATTCTGCAGTCAATCTTCTGATTATAATCAGAAGCCATAAACTCTCTCCACCAATGCCAGAAAAAGTATAACCTAAGTATTTTCATTACTGTCTTTTAGTGAAACCTTCCTAAGCACCTAAATAATTTTAAAATACAACTTACTTCTGATGTTTTACATACAAATTATTATTTTTGATCCACAGTAAAAAAAAAAATCAATTCATTAATCATCAGAATATTCAGTAAATTGTATATGAGCACTTCTATTAACAAAAGCACTGGGAAGAAGGCAACGTTGGATCAGCATGTGTTTCACTCCTACGGACACTTGATAGGAAAAGACTGCTGACATAGTGCCAGAGCACAATTTGAATTTCTATTACTGATATAAAATAAAAGGATATACACATATATAAAATACTAAGAGCAGGTATATACAGAACCTACCACAAAATTCCTAAGAGTCACTTCTAAGCATACAGGTACTCCTTGACATGTTCACTATCAAAAGCACTAGATTTTTTAAAAACAACAAAACCAAAAGAAACTGTACAACCAATCACCACAAAACCCCAAACTCTTAGCTAACACAACGATATAAACTGTGAAAGTTCAGTTTAATTTGCAAACTTCTCATGGGGTTTTTATGGCCCCTGACCTGCAGGGGAGACAGCTGATACCAGGAGAAAGCTTCATCTTTTTACTTGGAGGGAAGCCTGGCTAAAATATGCAACATCAGCGTCCCTTGACCTTAGAGCAATAAACACAAATAAATACACTTTTAAGTAGTGTTGCAAAGGGATTTATTGGTGTAGTTCTGCTCTTAAAATTGATTTTTATAGGAATTCGATACTTGGTACAAAACACAGACCCTACAGAGCCCAGACACGGCGTTTTGTGCAAGTGCACTGCTGCCCTCTCCTGGGGCAGATCCGCTCCCGTACCTACACCGCCCAGCAGACCCCGAAGGCAGCTGCACCTCCAAGACCATCAGGGCTGCTTTGGGAGCTCGAGATTGCAAACAAAAGTTAAAAAGTGAAACACACAACATACGGAATAAACGCAGCAAGTTATACAAGCTGTAATAATTAATCACCTCAAATCCTTGAATTCCACAGCAGTTTGTTCCTTTGTTTAGATTGAAGGAATTTTTCCTAATATCCACTGAAAGGGTTGTCAAGCATTGGAATAGGTAGCCCAGGGAAGTGGAGGAGTCACCATTCCTGGAGACACTTAAAAGATGTGTAGATGTGGCACTTAGTGACACAGTTAAGTGGTGGACTTCGCAGCATTTGGTTAATGGTCGGACTTGGTCATCTTAAAGGTCTTTTCCAACCTAAATGATTCAATGACCTAATGCAGGAGAACCAAAAAGTGATTTTCAGCACCAAGAGCAGAGCCTATGGAGCAGTAGAATATTCTGAGAATGAAGATAAAAAAAGCAAACAGCAACCTTCACATTCATAAGCACCAAAAAGCTTTGACACTATTACTACAGGAACTGCTGCAGCTCATAGCATAAGCATACAAAGTTACATAGACTCTCCTATTGCTTTGATTTCAGTGGCATTAGAACAAAGACAAATTTTACTGTTAGACAAAATCCTGCTTTTTATTACCCTGCATAAGCCCAGGGTAATCCTTGGGCCCAGGTTCACTTCCCATTTACCAAAACTTAATGAGCTGCCTTATGTAAGCTAAGCTATAACTGGCAGAATGCAGGTTTAGCCCCCAGCAAGCATGAGAAAATACACATCTTAAGCCTTAGCAAAAGAAGAGCTTAGACAAACTAATTTTAATTTTCAGATGTGACTGCTAAGATGAACACAGGCTCAGGTACTGCAGCTCAGCTGAAAGGCAACTTGCTAAACTGTGGTAATCCTAAACCTATGTTCAAACTAGAAAGGCTAACGTTACCAAGAAAGTTTGGTCTCACAGAATGTTTTAATGCAATTTACAATTATATTTTAAACTTAACTAATAAACTATATATAGTCTAAATTAAAGTCTGAACATATGTATTTAATTGACTATACAAATATAAAACCAGTCCCTCAAGTCAAGGAAGCAGAAAAACAGCCAAGGTAAATGAAGCTCATGATGGCAAAGCACATTCCACAGGACAGGATGGCCTGGAGCACTTCATGAACCACCCTGAGATGAGCAGCATTCCAACGCTACCAGCCCAAGCATAGCCAATTCCACAGACCCAGGCTGAAAACAACTGATAGTGTAGCAGATCTCAAACTCCCCTGTCCCTGCTGACTGTAAGTTCATGGAAGTAACACTACTGCACAGCTGCAGGATATCACACAGCTCCAACAGGAGTACAGCCTGCAAAACACACTCAGCACTAGGATAGCCTCAGCTGAGTAGTTTTTGGGAATATGCTTCAAGGAGAGGTGTTCTCCATGGAAAGGGTCCAAACAGGAAGAAAGAATCAAAGTTAAATCTGTAATATCCTAGTTGAATTGGCATTCTTAGCCACCCTTTAACCTCGAGGAAAAGATTCAAATGTGACAGCATTTTCACATTTTCAAATATGGAATATAGTTGCACAGAACAAGGCAACAAATTGTTCTCTGTATTCACAGAAGGCAGAAGAAATAGCAGTAACGATTTTAAATTGCAGCAATAAGCATTCAGGTAACACATCATGTAACCTTTCAGTGAGAGATATGATAAGCAGAATAAACCAAAAGGCTTTAAGAAGAGGTTAGACAAACAATTCCTAAGGAACAATGTAGGGTGAATGTGTGTATTTTTATATATTTGTATATTTTATTTAAATGCATACATGGAAACCCAGTGATCACTGAAATATTTTACAGTCTATTTTTTAGGAATTTCCATAGTAAGTATATGCAATACAAGTGAGAAAACAAATCACTTAATATACTTCTTCCCCAATGATAACTATTTCAGTGGCATGAATCCCACAGCTTACAAGCAGCACATTGGTCACAGACCTGGAACATTGCTCACTAGCATCAGAAACAAAAAAGATGAAACAAAGCCAATGAAAGAAGCAGAGTACAATATTAGACATTCTGGATTATTACCCACAACTCAGCACACAACAGAAAAGAAAACCAAAAAACATTTCCTAGAATCCTGTCCATAGATGTATCAGCATCACATTTACATACTGATCATCAAGTACCAATACCATATAAACTATCATTTTGAATCCAGCCTACACCAATGACAGCATTAACAGTTCACAGGAAGAGCTGATGATGCAGCTTTTTATAGGCACTTTTACACCTCTCCTGTTACTGTATTCAGAGTTATTTTGTGGAAGCTTAAGATCAGTATCACTAAACCACTATGTGAAACAGACCTAACCAACAAAACGTGCCTTGGAGTTAGACCATGCTGGGGGTCTGCCTCATAAAGACAAAGAAATAGGGCTCACAAACTACAAGCCATAGGTAATTTCTCCAGTTGTTCATATCCTTAAACAAATACTTTCCTGAGCTATTTTCAACCTAGGAATTTTGAATTTAAAACACAGACCACATCAGTGAGAAACAGAACATACTATCTCTCAAAAATTATTCTCTGGCTAAATAATGACAGCAAACTTGGGTGAAGTCTAAACATTCAAAGCAACAAGTGGAAATCTACTGCCTATTTTACCAGCACCAGCATTTTCTTATTAAACTTACCAAAGTCAACAAATAAATAAAAAACCCCAACCCCATCTTTTTGGAAGTAAAAAGGCTAAACCCCTGGTCTTCCACATTTTTTTTGTTAAATATAGCTCATTTTTGTTTTGACCTTAACCATCCATTAAATGATTGAACATTTTTACCATAATGGTTTTAATTTTTCTTAACTTCTAGGCACTGTATAAGCAGGAAAGGGAGAAGGAAGGCCACTGTGCAAAAACAGCTTCAGGACACCTCTGACTGCAAAGATGGTAGTTACCACTATACCCTCTTGTTGCTCTGACCAACTGACCAAGTTGCCATCCTGCTGCAGCTCGTGTCTTCCCTCCCACCTTGTCCATCTGCTGCTCCCCAAAGCTGACCCAGAACTCATGCCCTGACACCACCCACCGAGCTGTTTGCTGCACAGCAGTGGAAAGCTCAAAATAAAACGAACAAAAATTAAGTACCAAGAGGCCTCAGCCAGGAGGGTCTCTTGGGAGAGAGTACTCTCTTTTTTTAAGTTCTTGAGAAATTTAGAGAGGTTGCAGCAGCTTCTGGAGGGCAAAGGACAGCTTTTACCCAGCTAAGGACCGGAGCAGGAGGCAGCACTACCCCGAAAACACACCTCTGCCTCCTCACCCTGCCAACGCGCACTCTCCAGCCCCAACTCCGGGAGGAGACAAGTGTTTCCCCTCACAGAGCCCAACGACCGACCCTCCTCTCTCCCCGCACCGCTC
>NW_008661914.1:1538-14527 GCF_000695815.1 Acanthisitta chloris | reverse complement strand
ATAGGACAAGGGGAAATGAGTTCAAATCGAAGGAGAGAAAGTTTAGGTTGGATGTGAGAAAAATGTTTTTTACTCTAAGTGTGGTGAGACACTGTCCCAGGTTGTCCAGGGAGGCTGTGGCTGCCCCAACACTGGTGGTGTTCAAGGCCAGGCTGGATGAGCCTTGAGCAACCTAGTGAGGAGGTGTCCCTGCTCAGGGCAAGAAGGGTTTCAACTAGATGATCTGTAAGGTCCATTCCAACCCTTAAATTCTATGATTCTATGATTTAGTTAAAGAGGGAGCCAGAATTAAGGAATGCAACACCTGCTAAGAGGAATTAAACCAGATATTTAAAAGCATATTTATATGTATAGTTCCTCTTCTCCACTTCTGGTTTTTAACTTCTGATTACTATTTTGGTTATTATTCTTTCAATATTCAAAACCAGAAGTATGAGAACTAGAAAGTACTTTTCTGTAGGAGCAAATCCAGTTGTCATGATGGTAACAGTTTTCCATACAGCTTTTCCTATGGTTTAACCTCATACCTAGAAACAGACTTCCAAAGAAATTAGTTGCTTTAGGAAAAAAAAAGGAACACTTCTAAGTATTTTTAGGTTCAGAGCTGACAGAGCAGTTAAACCCAACAGTATTAAAAGAAAATGAAGGAATGTTATGGACTCAGAAAAATGATGAAAATCAGAGCAAAGATGTGGAATGTCATCTTTCAGTAATCCAGAGAGGGGGGACAAAAAGGTAGATTTTACTTGTAGTATGAGGCCTAGAAATGGGGTCCTCATTCCAGATATAAACCCCAGAGCCAACCTGACTTCTATTATGACAAAAATTATACTTTTTTCTCTAATACAATAACTTCTAGTCAAGAGAGAGCCTTAACGTGCTTAGTGGTGCCCACAGTGTGGATAATGGCAGAGCAGGAGCCAGAAACATGCTCCAGAACATATCTACTCTGCAATTTAGCTCTGTCTAAAGCTGTAATTACCATCAGTGCAATAAGATTTCTATCTTGATATCATTTCTTCAAAATATGGAATTTGTAATTAGTTCCCTCATCTCCTTTCCTCGTGCTGCTGTGGACCTCTAATGAGTGGTGGCATTTTCTGTGGGGCAGTAATGAGAACATAATGAAGAAATAAGGAACAGATCAAGCTGACATTTTCTATCTAATTGGTGAAATATCTTCTTGTTCTCCTAGGGCAAAGGTGAAGAAAGGTGTGAATGTTTTCAGTGTAAGAGCCAGCAGCCCATACCTATGGGACATCAGAGAGAACATGGATTACACTGGGAAATATGCACCAGCTGTTATTGTTTGCCAGAGGAAATCTGCTGCCTCTGAAAACAGGTAGGTCATTTCCAGCTGTCTTTTGTCTAATAACTAACAGTTGTTTTTCCTTTTCGAAGCATTTTGCCATGATCTTAGTAAGTTTGACCATAGTACATGATGAAAATGCTTTTGGAGGTCTGTGGTGTTTTTATTTTGTCTTGCATTGCTCATTCCACCACAGACACTTTGAACTAAATCATACTCAATTCTAATACTCAGAGGAAGTGAAGACTAGCAGGAATTGCTGTTTTCACAAATTCTTTAGGACTTGTTTCATATCTTAGAATTTGGTTGTAAATATAATCTCTTCAAATTATTTGATATCAGGCATTATAGCAGGGGATCATTTTAGGGCTGTTTTTGATGGGGATTTTTGGATTGGTTTATTAATTTTACTTGGGGTTTTTTTGGTGGGTTGAGTCCTTTTCCTTTTGCTCTTTGTATTGGTTTTGTTTTGTTCATTAGTCAATTTGTTGTTGTTGTTGTTTTGTGGGAGTTTTTTCTGTGGTGTTTTTGTTTGGGTTTTTTTAAACCCAGAGGAAATTGAGTAATATTCCTGGTGCCAAACCCACATTGTTGGTGAGATTGTGATGAATTTTTTATCTGCAGAAAGGAATAGATTTTTCACTTCCTATTCCCATTGTGCAACAACTTAGGACACTGATGTGTCTTAAACTGCTTTCATCCAGCAGGTGGATGTTCCTTTTTTAATCCCAACTGTTTCCTTTAGTGAATACATTTCTATATAATTTGCTGTTTCTTGCCTGTTGTTTCTGGAACTGTAAATCAAATGCTCCTTGGTAGGGGCCTAACTGTCTGCATAGGCTTTGTATCTGGCAATGCTGTTAGAAAACTTGACATGTAGCATGGAAGTTCTGTGCTGTGATTCACTTCTCAAACTTTGCAAAACCTTAGAGGTTTTGGGCATTTATTATGTGCTTTACAACTTTTAAATAAATACTTCTGAACCCAAGTAGGAAGTTTTGTGGCTTTGCAATCTGGATATATGGAAAAAAGAGGAAGGAAAGAATATCCTTTTATAATCATGGCATAAATCACTTTTCTCTTATTATAACTCAGATTCTACACAATTCCTCTGCTACAGTACCCTGAATTTTCTCATCTAAACCATACATTGTCTGTACCTGACCGAATTTCATTGGTCAAAGGAGCAATGTGTATGTATGCCAAGGTCAGAGCTTCCTACTGTCTAGCACAATCTGTCAGACAGATTCTTCAAAATCCCAGTTCAAAGCTCTTTGAAGAAAGTGTGAATATTTTCATTGAGTGAAATGGGCATTGGACCAAAATCAAAGATTATTTCAATGATGAGTTTTCCATCACACTATATCTTGTTGGGCCCATAGAGTGCACTTGCTTGAATTTTCTTCCTCAGCAGGGAAACACAAAGGAGCCTCATGGGGGAATTCAATCTTGGCAGCTCACTTGCCTTCACTATTTATCATTCTGTGGCAAACCTTCAAAATGACCCTTGTACACAAAAGTATAAATTATGAGGTCACCTTTTATACAGTGGTGGTTGATTCTGTGTGTTTGCATATGCTGAGTATAAGCATTGCTTTATGTTTATTAAAAGAAATATGAGTTCATATACATATTTGATTTTACTGAAAAGGAAATCAAAGACAAGGTATGTGTGTGACTCTCCTGTAACTTCTGGTTGGACTTATTCCATCTGAGTTCCCAGTTGAGATTTAGTAGGTTTCTCACTTTAGAGAACTTCTTCCTCACTGTTTGTAAACCAGTGCAAAACATTTGCAATGCATTACTCAGTATGTTGTTAAATTTAGTCATATCTGGTTTGTTATCCATTGTGAGAAGATCATATGGGGAAGGACTGTGCTCAGTATTTTGGGAGAAGCAATTTTTTCCATCTCTAGACATGTTTGATGCTCCAGATAGGCACCATGGATAACAGTTAAATATTCTTGTGTCTTACCAAATGGTTTTCCTCCATAATTGATTTTGAAAATCAACAAACTCAGTTTGCATATCCTTTAATTTCTCCTAAAAATCAGAGATGTGATCACAAGGCTGCAGAGGTGGCGATGTTAATTAACTAAAGTTTCAATACCTTTGTGTTTCTGATAGTTTTACATGGATCAGAGAATAGTGTTAATAAAGCTAACTTACTGTGACAGGTGTAATTTCATGGATTAAGGAGGCACTTGTGCAAGTGACAAACTGAACCAGAATGGCTGAGCATTTCCTTATCGGAGTCTGAAATATATCCGTCATTTTCTTTGGAGAGGTTTTGGCACTGAAAGCTTATCGTAACAGGATTAACATATAAATATTATCACAGCCAGCAGGGTGTTTTAGAATGAATATTAACAGCAAATATTATGAGTCTGTATGAGAATAACTAATTAAGCCCATCTGTCAAATATGATTTGAAGTTCTCCTGCCTTGCTTATTATAGGTTTGTGACACTGTTCCACATTCATGGTGAAGCAATTAGAAAGTTCTCCCCAATTCTTCTGATTTCATGCTCAGGCAATAATAATTTTATAACCCTTTAAGTCCTGACCCAGGAGATTATTTGATGGGTTTACCACTTGTAGCATCTGTACAACACTTCTGTTTTTCTCTGTGAAGCATCTTCCATCCCTCTCTTGTCAGGGAGGTGACCAAAAACCCAATAGAAAATGGTGCAATGGGAATTAAACAGTGGATCAGAAATGTGACTTGGGAAACACTGAAGACACAGGTTGAACCAGGGAGATACATCTTAATATGTGCCATCCTTTCTCTATTTCCTTTGGAAGCTGCCTGATCTTACTTGTCCTTAATTCCTGGTGTAATGAGGTGAATGGAATAGAAAGGTGATTTAGCAGTACTGCATGTGCAGAATATTTTCTTGGGGGAGTCCTATTTCTCACTGTAGCTGAAATTGAGCATCTCTGCTCTGCTAGTGGTGATTGAGAAGAATAGACAAAAGTGGAAGATTTGGATTCCTGTCTGTTCTTCCCCTGTCTTTGCAGTTGGACCAGGAGCATGCCAGGTGGGATGGGCTTGGAAAATTGTTGAGGTGGCTAAAGATCAAGATTTACTGGACTTTCCACATCTACAAAACATGGTTGATAGTATTTCCCTGTATCCATAGGTGCTGTGGAATCATTAAGCAAGATGTTCTGATGTGATACTGCTGGCTGTCTTGATCCTCTTAAAATATTTTATTCATATTTATATTTTTGGATATGAATGTTTGTTATTCCACCCCATTGCTGTTCTCTGTGCTTATGGCAGGAGTGAGGCCATTGATTCAACCGAATGCAAAATAATTATAGGCAGAGCTTGGTCATCTCTGAGTAGAACCTTAATGTCTTTATATGACCTTTTACTGCCTTACCTCCAAACATATTTCAATTCTATCATGGATAAGCTTTGCTCAGCAATTGCCTTCTCCTTGTCTTATTTCTGGATGTGTAACAATGTGATGCTTTTCCTCTTGCACTTTTGGGCTGCAGTTCTGCAGCATGGAAGGAGTTGCTGGTTTACACTGCCTGAAACCAACTGCTGGTCCTGCTGTTACAGAAACTGATCTTCATTTTGAACTACAAGTAGTTGAATCAGCCTGTGATAATATTTGCACAGTGAGAGACAATGACAGTATTTTCTGGGCCATATCCTTCATTTGTTCCTGCATGTCTCATTTACTCATGATACTGTATTTCTGTGCTTAGTTTTCTTAATTCTTTTATAACAGAAGAAATTAACTTTGTATTAGCCAATAACAGGGGACAGGAAAATGTATGGCAACATTGCCTTTGATTTTCCTGCATGATATTTTCTTTTCATTACATTTCTACCATTACCCTTAGTGCCCTGGATTTCTCATTTTCAAATGTAGTTATTTAACATTTAGTTTTCATCTTGTCACAGCAGTGAGTTATTGCCTCATTCTCTTACTTGTTGCTTCTGCCAGTACATTTGATGGGATCTCAAGAGTGCAATAATCCTAAACCACTTCTGAGGCAACAAAAGCAACAAATATAACATAAATAACAGCCTAATAGCCACAATAATTGCATTATGTCTCCTGTTGGTGTTCATCAAAATGCTTCATAAAAATAGTTGAATGTTTTAGGTCATCACTCTTTTTTTTTTTCCTTGCCATCCATGGGCTCACATGACTTTAGCAACTAGGATATTATTGCTTGGAAGGAAAAAATGTACTGAATTAGAGAAAAAAATATTGTAGCAAAAGTAATTCCAGTGTGTTTTGTCTCATCACATCATGTGGGAATCACATGAGCTTCAGTTTATCATAATGAAACAAAAAGACTGCAGAAATCACACATATTTTTGATGAGATCTTCAAGTGTGATATTTAAAAAGCTGCACAGGCAGAGTGGGCAAAGGGTTGGGTTAAGCTCTGTGTTTGGATATTTTCATGGAAACCCAAGAAATGATTTGATTATGTGAATTCTAGCAAAAAAAAAGATTTCTCCTGTTCATTTTTGAATGGTAGTTTTCTATTGGTGGGGCAGGAGGGAAGGGAGAAGGGACCTATCTTTGATATAGCTCCAAATTAGCTCTCTGAGAATAATTATTCAGCCCTAAAAAATTGGCTATTCACTCAGCATCTTTGATGCTGATGTAATACACTAAGATATCTATTATGGGCAGATATGTTAATTTAATTCTGAAATACCAGAGTTTAACTCCGTTTATACTTCTGAGCCTTGTGGGTAATGATCAGCTGTAAACATATTTATTCTGGGCAGCTTTAGAGTTTCATACTGTGTACAGTTTGGGGTTTTCTCTCTCCTTTATGTGTTGTTTGAAACCTCCAGGCTTCTAAGAGTTTACATGTTGTGATGATGTGAAAGTACTGAACATCTCAGAAGTCATGTTTACATTTCACCCTTTGAAAGCAATTAGTCACAAACTTCTATTTCTCATTTTAAAACTTAAATGTGCCCTCTGAGAGAGAAGCCTTTGAGATGCTGAGGCAAAATAAATTTGTACGAACCAAGCCTCAGTGCATTATTCTTTCACAGGCTGACCCACTTTTTTCATTTTTTTTCAAAAAAGAAAACTATTTTATTTATCAAGAAATGCAGAATCTCTTGAAATCATTCTACTCAATGCTAATACAGTGGGAAAAATGTTTATGGTTATCATCTTGAATCAAATCAAAAGGAAAGAGATGAAATATTAACCAACAGCTATTAGATAAAGGCATTACTATCCAACTTTTTCACCTGTTTGTTTGAAACTCATTCATTTAATACCAAAAAGTGCAGGAAAGCACTTCAAAGACATGTAGATAGCCTTCTGGCATCTTGGAGGTGGACTCTTCCTGTACCTCTGACATTTACATGAAGGAGATACCACAGGGAAATTCAGCTGTCATTGCAAAGGAGATGATTCCCTTTAATCTCAGCTGAATTTAGGGTTCTCCTCGGAGAGGAAGTCTCTACTTGTTCTTTTGCTTTTGAGCATAATGTTATTGGAAATGGGAAGGGTGACAATTAGCATTGAATTGCTGACACTGTCTTTTGAAGCAATTCAGAAAAATAAAATGCAATTCCCTCATTGAGGGATCATCCTTTTGAAATACTAATGTACAGTTGTGGAGCATTTGCCATCTCCTAATGACTTGCCCTTGGTGATATTCAGAGCTGGATCACTGCTACCTGCACATCATCCTAAGGAAAGAGGTAAAGGTGAAGTACCCCAAAAATGTAACTTGACATGACTTACCAGTTCCCAAGAGGACTGAATAGTCAGGAAGGTAGAAGAGATTATTGGTAGTGCCTGTAACTTTTTATCCCACTGCATTATACCTCCATCACCTGTGGCTTTTTTTTTGTGCTGAATGAAGAAAGTCAGGCACCACATCTTTAGAAGAGCACATGATAAAAAGAGAGATAGTCTAAACGTTTTTATTCTTCTCTGTGGTCAAATCCAAAGAATAAAACTATGCTAAAAAGTTTCAGGGCAGAGGCAGGATTTGCTACAGTGCATCAGGTTGTTGCTTTGTATGGTTTTAGCAATGCAGCATGAAGAATATCTGTGAAAATAATGCTTCATATTTCCAGAATACTTTGCTATGTTGACCATTTTCTCCTGATCTTTGCCACTCTTGCCCTAGTTAAAATGAACTGAAAAGAGTAACTGAAGCTTTAGTTACAGAGCCCCTTTGGTCTGGTGCATATTGCACTCTCAGTTTCCAGAGGTTCAGTGGGGTCAAGAGGGATCAGGGCCACAGTGGTGACCTGGAGTCTGCAGATTTTCTAGGACTTTAACTCTTGAAGCAGAGTTGGGATCACTGTCACAGTTATGCTGCCTCACTGCACACCCCAGGGAGAACTGAAGTTACCAACTGTCAGCTCTCATTGCATGTGGAGGAGTAAAGATAGAAATTAAGAGGAAATACAATAAGCTGATAAAGATGTCATGTTCATTCGAGAGACTTTTGCCCTAGATTTAATTTGTCTTAGAACCTGTGGTCATTATTATACATGGCTCTGCTTTGTGACAGTCTATTCCAGGTGGTAAATAAGTCCAGTGGCTAATTACAGACAGCAGTGACTGGAGACTGGTGTCCTAAGGGCCTAACTGGTCACAGCCCAGTGGCTGTTCAATGGCTGTTCACCATCTGCAGTATCACTGCCCCATCCAATTCTTCAGTCCACTTCTATATATCCAGAAACCCTGGGAAGAAATTCTGTATTCTCTACAATGTCCTAGCAGAAGACAACCTGAATAAGTGTTTCTTTGAGTTGGAGCAGTTCCATATTCACATGTGGCAGCATCAGGATAACCTCTCCCAGCTCCTTCAGCTGTGACCTCAGGGTACAGCTTTGAACAGGAGGAATTTTGGCTGCAGGAAGTGTGTTTGTAAGGAGGGATGAATTTAATTTCCTGCCCTAATTCATCTGAAGGCATGATATCCCCTTTGTATTTTTGGAGTAAATCATACTGATTTTTATTTTGCATATAAAAGTTCCCAAGTACTGCATATGTGAGGTTCCCTAAAGATAGCAAAACTGAACATAGAACAGGTACTCAGTTTTCCCTTGTTCATGAACTTAACTAGGAATTTGAGGAAAGGTATGCTATATTCAACAACAGGTAATGTGATAGAGGTTCACTGGATGAACCTGAGAAGGCCTGTGAGGAATTCTGATGGTTCCTGTGCTCATGTAACTAGAGACTATTTCTAATGCTTACATGAGAGTAGTCAGAGTTGCATATTTGGCATTTCAAGAGGTTCTCAAGACACAAAGCTGTCTATGATGTGTTGGTAATTAGATTTCCCTGATATACATACAGTACCTTCTAGAAAATGAGGTTCTGTAGCACAACATTCAGCCTGCTGAAAGGAGTTGTCTAGAATCTTCTGAGATACTCTAATTCTTCAATGAATTGATCTGCCTGTGTAAAATCTGTAAGCAATAAATAGTGTTAGGTGGTTAATCCCCTTTCCCTGAGACTTCTTGGCAAGCAGAACTGGGAATCAAATAATTTCAGGGCAAAAGTCTATGCCTAAGTATTTAGTTGACAGAGTCAGTCAGAGAAAGGGCAGATAATTCACAGATACACTGGGGCTTTTGTCCTCTCTTCTCTCCTTCTCCTTGGGTGATATGCAGGTGTTTGATGGGTATTTCTTGCAGAGGATATGCCTTTCTTACTGTGTGGTATTGAAGTAGCTAAAGGACATTTCCAATAGTCTGGATAACCTCATGCATATTTAGTGTCTTTATTTTTACCCTGGTGATAGCCAGTGTAATAAATATAATTTTAAACTTGAGGAGGAATGATTTCCCTTAAGAACCTTCAGGATTCATCATCATTATGCTTGCTCTGTGTTTGTGATACTTAGCACTGTAGTTCTTAAACCTTTAGTAGCCCAGAGGTTCAAAATAACAATTCCTGTGGGACAAAACCAGTTTGCTCCCTATTACAAAAGAAGCAGCAAGCGAGTAATCTCCTGTCTATAAAAAATCTAATATTAAATGCAAAAGTGTGTCTTGTGAAAATATCTCTAATGGTGCTGTTGGCTTTTTTTTTCCTTGGAGGAAATCTTGTAAGCAGTAATACTAATTACTGAGAGAGTTGGAAGGTGAGTGGTTGACTAAAAATATGAGCTGAGACTGAAAATATGCCTGTTGCTGTTGAGGCATGGGGATTCCCATGATTTGGATGAAAAAATTATTAAATCTATCTGTCACATCTAAGTCAACATACAACAAAATGTAGACCAGAAGGCTAACAGAATTATGTAAAACAATCTGGCATCCTTATACATTGTAAACCCACTCCTAAATAATTTCCATCTGCAAGTACAAGACTGAAGTTCACTGGGCATTTGGGTTATTCTACGGCTTCAACTCTTGGTGTATAGATTTATTGATGTGAGCAAGCTAAAATTGCAATATTAAAGATCTGAGGGTGGTTTATATGAACTGTGGGTGCAGGTATAACTCATCCTCTAACATTAGTCACTTCTTGGGTTTTTAACCACCTGTAGTGGGGTGCAGTGAGGCTTGGTAGAGCCACAGAGAAGACATGGGCTAAACTGAAGGAAATTTCTGGCATAATACACATCACCTATTAGGGCTACATGGCCAGGCTTAGGATGAGCTCCATGCAAGTCGATACACTCAGCAGGGAGCTGCACTGAGCTAATCACTGAGGCAATGCAGAAGTCAGTGGTGTGTTGGTTTATGACCCCCTGTAACTGCACAAGCCTTACAACTTGCCCTGGGTCATGTGGGAAGTGTGACAGAGCAGGAGTTAAATGGAGATCTCCTCATCTGTCAGCTAGTCCCTTCAGAGTCAACTTGCACTAAAGGCTGCTTTCTTTTTTTCTAGTCAGGAAAAACCTTCCCTCCCAGGACTTTGTTATATAGAGTTCTCTGGAACTGGTAGTGTGTCTTAGATCTCTTTCTGAAGAGTTACTATTGACTTCTACGCCCAGAGAAGAAATTGGGTGTTGTTAGGATAATAGGATGCCTTGTCTTTGTGGACATCACTGATCCTAACATACACACATAGGTATGTAAAAATAAGGAGCAGGACAGAAATGTGAGGTGGAGGATTCCACAGGCAGAGCTGTCTGTGTGATCACTGGATATTTTGGGTTACATGATAGGAGTGTGTAATGTGATTCATTCCTCCCCCTCCATGGTAATCTGCAGCAGCAAGCACTGCTTCCACCTCAACCAACACACTCCAGCCTCAGCAAATGTTTTCCAGCCTAAGGTGTAAGCTGGAGTATCAATTTTTAGGGTTGTATAGAGCTGTTTTAATGTGTAATGCACTTTCCATTTGCACTTCTCTTTAAAACCTGAATCTTTCAGTTTGAAATCTATCTTCATTCTGCAAGTCTATGAATCATGTGTTCTGTGTATGATAGTTTGACACCAGATTTGAGCATAGGAATGCACAGAAAGGTTATTACATAAGAAGTTAGACAAAAGTACATTTCAGAGTGTGTAGGAGTGGGGAATCAGACTATATCTTCTCTGGTAAATAAGAGAGCCAGGAAGGAAGACTGGATTCTTTGGAAAAGCACAGGAGACATTACAGGGTACATTGTCATTTGTTACCAAGGAACCATGAGAGTTTTTCTGTGTAAGAAGTATAAATATGATTTTGTATTAGGTACACTTTGAAACCTGAGTAACTGACAGCTCTGCAGCTCTGCCTTTGATGCCAGACTAGCCTAGGCTGATCCTGCTGTGAGGCCACAATGCAGTGCTGAACGTGGGCCCTGATGCAGAGCCTGTGCACCACTGATCTGCATTCAGGCTGATGATACAAAGAAGATAAAGGGATCTCTTGGCTGTGATGTCTCTGTGGTTGAAACTCATTGTCAAGGTGGTAGTTGAGGGATTGCCTCACTTATGTAAATGTGTCAGTATTATTCTTAGTTTCAGGGATTACCAGAAGCTAATATTCAAATGTGCAGTTAGCTGAATGGATCACTACTCTCTCCAGATAAATATTTCCCTAGCCTATTGCAAGAATGGATGCCTGCCTTTTTCTCAGCTTTGTCTGAAACACTTGTACAATACCTTCAGTGTTGACAAGATACTGTCCTTTTTAGAAGCCTTTATTTACTGGAAGCTTTCTTATATCCTAGTTTTGCTCTGTGGAACAGGATAGCTGTTCAATGCATACTGCCAAATTTTTTACACGGCCTTTCTAAATCAACTGCAGAATCAATCCCAAAGCATCTGTTTCTGATATTTATACAATTCTCATTTCAGCTATACCTAGTGAGACACTGGCACAGGTTGCTCAGGGATGTGGTGGCTGCTCTGACCCTGGGAGTGTTCAAGGCCAGGCTGGATGAGCCTTGAGCAACCTGATCTAGTGAGGAGTTGTCCCTAACCAGGGCAGGGAGTTGGGACTGGATTATCTGCAAGGTCCATTGCAGCTCCTAAATTCTATGATTCCATGATTAATGAATCAGAATCTCCACAGGATTGTTCATAACGTCATTGGCAAGTGCAGATATTCTCTCATCCCTTACTGAAGATGAAGGCCATCATACCAAGAAATATCTGTCCATGTGTCACAGAATGGTTCCATGTGGGGATAAATGAGCCATCTTGGTTGTAGCACAGAGCCATGTGCTCCTTCAGGAAGTCCTGGTCACAGGATGAGCAGAACCTTAGGAGCCAGGACTGTATGGTATCATCCATGGCATTTCACTGGGAGCTCAGGAGAAGGTGAAGTGCTGAGTGGAACTTCTTCATTTTCAGTTTATTAGACTCTTCCATTTAATCTTCTACTAGAAAGAAAATAATTAGCTTGAATAATTTCCAATCCAATTAATCTATTCCTAAGTGGCAAATATTGTACCTGGAAACAGATCGATTATGAAGTGTTTCCTTTGAGATGCATTTGCCTCTTAATTGTTGAAGCAATTAATTTCCTTACAGACACATGTAGATCTTTGTGTGAAGTAGCTAAGGCAATGAAAGCAAAAGGCCTAGAAGAGAACAAAAGATGACTATAAAAATTATCACAGTATTAATAAATAGAATGTATGCACAGTGTGTTATATATGTTGTCCATACATTATGCATTTGTCAGCATCCATAACGGAGAAGCTTTCAAAAGTTGCAGAAATTAGGACATCTTAGAATTAATCTTTCATGCATATTCATTACAAACAGTCTTACTTACATGAACACATGGTATTTTTTTCATAGAATTATGAGCAGAGAAGAATTTGGCAGACAAGCTCTGACAAGTCTCGAAATGATGTGTTTTTTCAAAATAACGTCTCCCTCCCACCCCAAGACTTACAGTTTTGAAACATGTGGGCAGGTTTTTCTAGGGAAAACAAAGTGAAGTTTTGCATTTTGGATGCAAAATCCCAAGTTTATCTAGATATTCAAACTGTACATCCCTTGTCTGAGTCCTTACTTGGAAACATCAGAAACTTCATAATGTTCTTCTCTTTTTTTAAATGTTTATTTCCAATTCTAAACATCTTTTAATATGAATAGTGAGAGTGCAGTGTTTTCTCCTATCCAATTCTAAACATCTTTTAATATGAACAGTGAGAGTGCAGTGTTGTTCTCCTGAACTCTACTGAACATGGCTAAATGCCTACAATTTAGAATCATAGAATTTAGGGGTTGGAATGGACCTTACAGATCATCTAGTCCCA
>NW_008661914.1:0-1199 GCF_000695815.1 Acanthisitta chloris | reverse complement strand
CATCTTATCAGCTTCGTGGCCTCCTCTGGTCTTGCTCCAACAGTTCCATGTCCTTCTTATGCTGAAGACACCAGAACTGTGTGCAGTATTCCAGGTGGGTCTCACAAGAGCAGAGCAGAGGGGAAGAGCAGAGTAGAGGGTTTTCCCCAAAGTTATACTCTAGATACACCTCTGACATGAAAATTAATATCTGAATAGGTTCATATTTTACCAAGTTGTCGGCTAAGGACTGGAGGATAGTGCAACAAGCAGTTTGCACTGGTCTTAATTATTTTTGTATCTCTCAAACAGACATATGTTATATTCCCATACTCTCATCAGTATGTCTGTTTTATGTTAGAGATACACACACACGTTCAGTGTATATGTACTGTCTATATTGCAATTCTTTTTAAGTTCTGATAGATTGAATGAGGTTTGATTTTCTGCACATTCAATATCAAGAATGCTGTGGAAGAGACAGGGGTTGTGGGTGGATTCTGCATTTGTTTTCTATACTTTAGTGAGATAAACCTCTGACTTAGTCCTTAAGAGTCTCAAAGAGAATTACAATGTCTTGATGAAAAATTACTATTTATTCAAAAATCAAGACTTTGTTCTCGTAAACGACATGAAAATAAATCTTGTTTGCTGTGGCTCTCAGCAGCAAATGATCAAGGATTTAGCTGTCTCTAGTGCACAGGGATAAATGACAGTTTCAGAAGTGCAGCCTTACCATCAAACCTTTGAGATGGTGGGAATCAGCAGTTGTTTTGTAAAAACAGGATTTTTGCTCTTTCCTGTAGGTTTCTAGTTTTGGCACTCTCATCATGCTTATGTAACTCTCTAGGAAAATATCTCTTGTTCAGGGTTTAAGGGATTAACCTTGTTTATGAAAAGAAATGCTTCTTCTGCTTCTTGGCTAAATCACATATCAAGATTTTACTCTACAATTGTAATCACGACTTGTAAACACACTGAGAAATTCCTAATGAACTGCTAATGATAATCCAGGTGCTTTCACCAGAAACAAAGCAATGGTAGAATTAAATGATAAGGAAAGGCACAATTATCAAACAGGTGAAAACAACTCTTAGAATTATTTACTGTCAAGAACAATCCTGTGTAGAGAGACTTAGAGTTAGCTGGTGTGTAAAATGATGCTCTCATTCTCCCTTCATGTGAGATTGAATATTAAATTTTCCATAATTAAAAAAAAA
>NW_008661913.1:0-4642 GCF_000695815.1 Acanthisitta chloris | reverse complement strand
CGAGCCGTTCGCCCCCCCCGCCCGGGCCGGGCGCGGCTCTTCTGGCGCCGCAGATTAGCCGCGTTTTGCTCGGGGCGGCCCCAGCGCCCCCGACAGACCTCACACCCGCACCGCGCGATCGGCACCCAGAGTCTAGTCCGACCCACACCCTGAGCGAACTTCTCCAATGTTCCGCAGCCGCAGGGAAGTCAACGTTTGTGAGGCTGCTGGAGAAACACAGCGATGAGTGGGAGATCATCCCCGAACCCATCGCTAAGTGGTGCAACATCCAGACAGCCGAGGATGAGTATGAGGTACGTGTCGTGCAGGATTTGGGTCACAGAAGGAACTGCAGTGAGTTTCACGACCGGGGAGCTAAACCAAAATCCAGCTATACTTAGCCTGCAGCAGCCAGAGTCATCCCCACGACCATAACAGTTGGTCAGGCACGCAAATTGTAAAGGCAAGATACTACTGAATGTACTGAATGCACTGAATGCATATTCCAAGTCACATCCCCTACTCCGCAGGAATCACATTTAAACTCTGGGGCTCAGCAAATAACCTACTTAAAAAGCTGTCATGATGACTACTATCAGCTGAGAAAAGTCCCTTTAATCCTATGCCTAAGCATTTCCTTAAACAAAGAAAATACAAAGCCACGAATTTTTATTGAACAAACCACAATTCTGCATTGAGATAAGGGAATAAAATCCTGCAAACTCACTGGTATTAATTTTCTTTCGCCTACTAGGAACTTTCAACATCTCAGAAGAGTGGAGGAAACCTACTTCAAATGCTGTATGACAAACCCACAAGATGGGCTTACACATTTCAGAGTTACGCTTGCTTGAGCAGAGTCAGAGCACAATTAAAACCCGTCTCAGCCAAGCTACAAGAAGCAGAACATCCAGTGCAGTTTTTTGAGAGATCTGTGTACAGTGACAGGTAATTACTCTCACAGCACAGGAGCTCACAATAACAGCTCCAGGACTTTATGCTCAAAGCTATGGAGTTGGGCAAACACTTGGTACCAAACTAATACCTGCAGGAAACAGGTTAAGAGTAGCCAGTTCTTCAGTGCCCTGACTGGGTTCTAATGCCAAGTGGTTTTGGTAGTCCACTTTTGTTGTTCCTGGCATGAGACTGATGTCTTTCATTGCAGATATGTATTTGCTTCCAACCTGTTTGAGTCTGGAAACATTAACGAAACAGAGTGGTCCATTTACCAGGACTGGCACACGTGGCTTTTGAATCAGTTTCAATCAGATATAGAACTGGATGGCATGATCTACCTCAGAACCACCCCTCAGGTATGCTCACTAAATATCTAAGTATTTCAGTTCCAACTTCATTTTCCAGGAGCTTAAGAGTACAAAATGTTTGATTATTTTTTTCTTTAAAAACCACATTCTAGATTTAGCACATTTACGTTCAGCCAAGCATTTAAAATTAATGCTCACTAATGTGTAGCATTAGTCCTTCCCAGTTAAGGGCCACTTGATCCGTTTAGCTGATTTAACCTTCAACACATGATTCATTACCAGGTTTGTACTTTTGTTTTCCTCCAGAAATGCATGGAAAGGCTACAGATGAGAGGAAGAGAAGAGGAGCAGGGAATTGAGCTGGAGTATCTGGAAAACCTCCACTCCAAACACGAAGCCTGGCTTCATGAGAGGACTGTGGGGTAGGAACCATTTCCTGTTGCTAGTTCCAATTTGCAGATGAGGCTCTTTCCTACCTTATACCTTAGCAATTTTAGCACAAGTCTAGCTTCACTCAGGCACAGCTGAAAGGGCATCTTTAGACACACTTCAGGTTTCAAGAGATGGAATTCATCTCATTTAAAACCTTTGTTGAGCATTAGCTTCAACTCGGAAGCTTTACAGCTGGAACTCCAGCAGGGATAGGAATTGTGACAGTTGGAAAGGCACAGGAATAGGACAGTTAAAATGGTGTTCGGTGGCCAATCACGGAAGTCACTTACTAAGCAGCTTTCTGATCCACTGTAAGGGGGAGAAAGGTCCCAACTACCTTCACACTACCAGGACTGTATTTCAACTAAGTTTAAATATTAATCCTATCTGCAAAACAAACAGTAATCAGAAAGGCTTTAGGCAAACGCTGTTACACACACAAGACCCAGTCCCCAGTCGACAACTGAGTCATCTCTGCATACCTTCCTCCAACTTCCTGACTTTCCCATCTCTTAAAACATGGAAGCACACTTTAGATTTCCCCCTAGAGAAGCCCAAAATACTCTACTGAATGGGAAGCATTACAATTCCAGGAAAAGTACATTATCAGTCACATCTACTTTCCTAAGTTCCAAGTAGGATGACCAAAATGCTTAGGAGAGAGAAGGCAGTGCATATTGTGGAATTCTGGGAATGTTTACATTGTGTGCTCATTCCAGAGTTGTCAGCATTTCCTGTATTTTTCATAGGAACACTTGCAAGCACAAGTCAGAATGTTCTTCAGCACACTTGCTGCATCTTAGAAACGCTTTCCACACTTAGGAAGTGAAACCAATAGAAAAGTAACTACTGCTCAAAGTAACTACTACATCCAGTTGCACAATTCCTGCTCCCATCTGTTCCTAAACTGAATCCAAAATGGCCTTGCTTATCTCCAAGACATTTTAAGTACCAGTCCTGTAACCTGGTCCAGGTCATCCCCATGAAAGGAAGCTTTAGAAACATAAAAGGAATGCAAATGTCAATTTTAGTAAATGGATTATACGTAGGAGACACGGGGCAAGCTTTAAAAAACACTGCGTCTAACAGAGCCACACTGCTTTAGTAAATGGATTATACGTAGGAGACGCGGGGCAAGCTTTAAAAAACACTGTGTCTAACAGAGCCACACTGCATGGCAAAAACAATAAGATAAAGGAAAATAAGGTAAAAAAAACCTGGTTTTCCCCCCCTATTTGTACATTAAAAATAGATACTTAATCAGATTCGTGAAACATATGGAAGTTATGGTGATACAATGTTGACTCAGTCACACAGAGCAATTAAGGACAAACTTGACTTGGGCATTATACTTAAGTCATGAGCATCAGCATTAACATCTCAGGTGCACGTGGTAATCTGACTAATGCTGCACCCTTGGAAAACAACTGAAGAGCTGAAGCCTTTTATACACAGCACTTCATACCATTCTTTACTAACACTATTTCCTCTATTTAACAGAGTTGATTTTGAGAACCTTAAAGAGATTCCTATTCTAGTTTTGGATGTTAATGAAGACTTTAAGAATGATGAGATTAAACAGGAGTACCTGATTGATAAGGTAAATATCAAATATTGTTTCTGCTTTTCTTCCACTTACACTCTTAAAATCTGTGGTGAAATGCTTGTTTGGGATTAGTACAAATCACTCCTTCAAGGTACCTCTGCCCCCTTGCACAACACATCTGACAAAGGTTATGTACAAGGTTCAGTTACCTGAACCGAGTTCCAAAGGCATCAAGTGATATTTCTAAGCAGAGCTGGGAGGGAGAGTAAACAGCCATTTCAGGAAACTAGGTGGTAAGGAAGAGGTCACGAGTTAAGATGGTGTTTACCAGTTGCAAGGAAAGGCAAGCATCAGGAAGTAAATGCCAAAGCAAATTCTGCTGGAGCAGTGTGCTGTGTGCCCAACAAAACCCAACCGAACTCCTCCTAATATTTAAAGGCAGAGGGAAGTCCTCTCCTAGCAAACCTCATGTACAGTTTTCTGCATCGTGTCCTGGGTCATCCATTCGAGATTACTGAGGAATGACTCCTCTGAGCCAAGCCTAATTCCCCCAATTAAACAGCTCTAAATAAACTGGGGAGGGGAGCACAATGTTCAGTTGTGGAGGTATCCGTCATTACATCCTCATGGGAAACAGCAATTAACAGCTCAGAGCTGTGAACAGACTACACTCAAATACCATGAGTAGCACTTGGAAGGCCACAAACATTTCAGGTCATGAATTAGATGTAGAGGCAAAACATCATCAGAGACTACAGAGTAACAAAAGGGAAAAGCCTCATAATTTAGTTTTTAATGCAGGAAATATCTATGCTTTTTGTTCTCACAGGTCAAGTCTTTCCTGGCTTAAGATGAAAATTAATTTGAATAACAATTCCCTGAAGTTCAAGCTATAAACCGAATGATCTGTGTATTCAAAAATTTACTGTAACCAAACGCATGACCTGTAGGAGCTTATTTCAAGGCAAGGCTGAAGTGCAAAATATAGTTTGGCATTTGTTGGTTTTAATCCTTTTCTGACTTGTGTGGGTTTGGATAGAATTTTCCGTATAGCTAAAACAAACAAATATGGGGTCCTCGAATAACGTTCTTTTTGTACGTTCTGTGCTGTTTAATAAAGACCTAAAAGCTGTATTGACTATTAGCTCTCTGTCCCCGCGGGGGAGCTACGCGGCTGCCAGTGGCTGACACCCAGTAAGCGATAGCAGGCGCTGAGCAGGGTTGTTTTGCAATAACTGGCACCGTTCACCATTTTAAGACGAGACTGTTATGGCGTCCAGAAACCTTTACTTTCAACTTCTGCTTTACCACGGAGCCGTTTTCACCAGACTTACGCTACTTAAGGCAGGACATTACACCAGCCGCGAGGGTTACACCTGGAATAAACTGCAATTTACGCTTATCTCGTTTGCGATCTTCC
>NW_008661912.1:0-441 GCF_000695815.1 Acanthisitta chloris | reverse complement strand
CTGCTGGGAGCAGCCTCCTCCCACACTTCTCCCCTGCCACACCTGGGGCTGGTGTTCCTCCTGCCTGATTGGTGTGGAGTCCCATCACCTCCTGCACCACCTAGAAACAATGTTATTAGAAGAAAATGGACACCCTGTGAACCAGCTAAAAGGTGGAGATGAACTAAACATGTGCAAGGTCAAGAGATGCATACCAAGCACAAAAGGAGGATGAAAACAAACTCTAGAAGGATAAGATAAAGGGAGCAGAAGAGCAACAACACCTGCGAAGGGAGGACCGAGCTGGACTATTATCCAATCTATCATTTACCTCTTAGAGGCTTGTGAACAAAGGCTTTATCCAATTATTATATGCATGATTGCATGCACGGGGAGAAACTCTGTATATTAGGGGCAGCAGAATCATAATGAAGTGGCTTCAGCCTAATTCACATCGAATCG
>NW_008661911.1:19080-24091 GCF_000695815.1 Acanthisitta chloris | reverse complement strand
CCTGATCCTCTCCTACAGTGGGTTCAGTGATTTCATCCTCCCAGTCTCCACCTTTGCTCCTCTTGGTCTGGTCATTGTTCTTGGTCTGGTCATTGTGGCTGGAGCACTTGGAGTTGAAGACTGAGGAAAAGAATTCATTAAGAACTTCAGCCTTTTCTATATCCAGGGTATAACTAGTATTCATCAGCTTCTGCATTGCTAGAAAAATGCCTTTTTGCCTTTGTACTGATTTATAACTAAAGAAGTATGAAATTTTTTGTAACCTTTACCCTCCAGTGAATACTGTCATAATCTTCAGTCCATGCAAGCGTAAATAATGGCTTTAGACTGGAACAAAGCTTCTAGCAAGTTATAAGGAAAATGTACAATATACGTACAAAGTCTCTTCATCATCAAGTTTTTTATCCCTATATAACCTGGTGGTCTTTAATTAAATGCAAATGTAAAATTATCTTCAGTTCATTGAATGTTAAGATCCTTCCAGCAGCAGGGTGTAGACAAAAGTGTATCTCAGCAGGGTGGTTAAACTGTTCCATGTATTTATCAAGGTACTGGTAACTCTGGAAATTTTTTAATCTCAAAATTAAAACTCATTACAAGACCAGAGTATTATCCAGAGCATTAGCTGATGTATCACACAGTATATGAGCTGGTGGTAGCAAGGAGCTTGTTTGAAGTCTCCATAGTCAAAAAGATGCTGTTTTCAGCTGAGCTTAATTGCAAGAGAAGTCAGTGCATTATTGGCAATGCACAGAGATCATCTTACCAAGGTATTTTACAGTCAGTCATATAGATCACTAAATATTTTTTCGAATGTCAATCCACTGTGACAGTGAAATTTCTCAAGGCACAAATGTGTCTCTGAAAATACAGTGTGCTCTGTTCTCTGAAAGGAACTTGTCCCTGCCTCTTGCCACTGAAGGAGTGGGCTCCCAGATATTGTGGCCTGTATAGTAGTTAGTTATGGACTAGAAACCTAGTTAGAGAACAAAAGATGAGCTTATGGAATAGATTGTCTACTTAAAAAACCCTCCAGCTAAGGTTTTGTTAATTCCAAGTGTATCTGTGCTGATAAAAGTTGTCTATTAAACTCAAAAAGGCACTTCAGTCCATCTTGCTTTAAGTGCTGCCTGAATGTTACCTGCTGTTCTGGTGTCAGGCCCTGTGTACTTAATCTGGAATGACAGTAAGCTGGTTTGGAGAATTAAGGGAGCCTTCAAAGGCTGAAGTACTTGGGAATTATTCCACATGTTTAATGTAACATCCTCCTTATTTGGGCAATAAGGGACATGCTTCACGTTACTGGTTTTGAAATAAGCCATGAGTGCTGCTCCTATTCTTAGACATGTAGTTTACTGCTAGCACTGCATGACACTGAGCACATCTGAGAGCATGCCTAGAGAACTGAGTTCCTTGAGGAAAGGAGTATCTGGTTCTAGGTTGATGGGATTTGGTACTCAGCACTGTCAGGACTGGACAAGCAGCAGATCTCAAGGCTCAGCAGTGCAGTTAAGTGCATGGAGACTTTGGGCACTTAGGGGTAAAGTTTGAAGCCATCTTTGGATTTTATTCCTGTGTTGTGTGTTCTTGTCACTCGTACATCCACTCAGACCTTTCTTCAGCCCTGGGATTCAAGTTACTCAGTAGCCTCCATCAGTAGTGCTTTTGCTAGCCATGTGTATTTGTGCACGTACACATAATGTGTACATTGCTAGTCCCAGTGAAAATAAACACAACAGGTCGTGGCAGTAATGGTGATGTAGCATTTGGGCTCCAGTCCAGGAGTATTGAACGGGATCCGATTCGTTTGCATGAATCAGTGTGTGCCGTGTGAAGTCCTTCAAGGGGCATTTCCCCGACACGTTTAGCAAACCACACTGAGTGGTGGTTGTTCATGGTGTAGCTGAAGTGCTGCAGTTTATCCTCACTGAACTTGCATGTAGGCCTTGTCTGTTTCTCCAGGTTCCTTGCACTGTATACTCGAGTCGTAATTATGGCTGTTGTCAGGAAGTGTGGGTTAGTTGTTCTGATGACACAGTGGCGTTTTGCTCAATCACAACTGCAAGATGAGATCTTCACTTTCAAAATAGGTTCAGGTAGTTTTGTCTTCCATTTGCATCTGAGTTTAAAGGAGTCATCCTCATTTCAGTTTTGTCTCATGTGGTAGGGAGATTCTGCACATTGGATTCATGGGCTGCAGCCTTTTAAGTCAAATAAAAGTGATTAAATGATGAAGCTTTTAAACTCACTACTCAAATTATTTCATTGTGTTAAAAACTCCTAATATCATTTAGTGGTTAAGTCACTTCGATTTCCTTTGTTCAGTCTCTTTAATCTTGCCTGTTACCCACTGGGACTGTTTTGAAGGCACATAGTTGGTCACAGTAAAAGCTGGAAAAATAATCTGTGGTACCTGCAAGACCTTCATCATACCCATCATGGTGGGAGTTCCTTTCAAATGCTTCCTAGGAGCTGCTTTCTAATATTCTTTTCAAAGTGAGAATTACTGTGTGATAGCTGAAGGTGTTGACTCATTTCCCACTCTGTGTGTGTGGCTTGTTGAATACACTCCTTGGTTGGCTTTTTGAAGTGCTTCAGTAAGTGCCAAGCTGGATGTTGTACAGTATTCCTGCCGTTTGCAGTTTGTGGGCTAAATTTATTTCTTGTATACATACATAAAGGATAAAACTGGGACTAAATTATCTGAAGAGGACTCAGGAAGAAGAGGTGACAAATCAATGGAATCTTATAGAGATGCGAAATCTGTAATTTAAATTTCAGAAATTTGATAGCAAAGTTGTATTTCAGTTTCATGGGAAAGCAATAAATTAATCTGACTAGTACATACGGATATTTTCACTAAAATTGGTCCTTTTTAGTCTCAGTTTCTTCAGAAAGGAGTTGGATATTGAAATGTTTTTTTAGGAACAAGAAGGGAAAATGTTTCCTGGGAGGAGGTGGATTTCTGATAAGTACTTTGAAATTTTACTGGTCTGAAAATAGACACAATGAAGCAGCATGTGTGTAACAGGTGGTCTAAGCCATGTAGATGCTGTGCATAAATTAGTGGTTTAAAACTAAGCCTGTACTGATTAATAAGGAATCTTTTTGTTACTGCTGTCTTCTGAAATCAGCCTTGTAGTTAGCTTGAAAGTTTTCTTCCTCAAAAAAGCTTCACACTGCTATGGAGAGGAGTGTGAAGAATATAAACCAATTTCTGGTGGAAAGGATGGTGTTATACAGGTTTCTTTTTCTTGAAACTGATGACACTTGCCTCTTAGCTGACACTGTTACTTGGAATAATTTTCCCTTTGCAATATTCTTGATCCAGTAAATGAAAAAAACCCCACTCCTTGGAGATGATAAAAATCATTCTAGTATGCAAAAATACCTCTTTTTTTTTTAACGTGTTCCATGAAGACATCATAAAACCATTTAGGTAGTTGTCCAATCGCTGTCTTCATTTGTAGATGTTGAGTACTGATGTAATGCTTACATGAATGACACTTTCTGCTCTGAGTTGGCCTCTGGCACTGGGAATTATCTCTGCATGGTGCTGGCCTATGTGAAGGTGTGATTGTGAAGGACTGATAAGAATTTGAGAAGGGGAAACCAAAATAAGTTTGGTAAATCTTAGTTTTTGGGGCAGAATATGGACTGTTACTTTACAGGGCTTTATTTTTTTTACTATTAGGTTTTGGCCTCTGTGTGTGTCTTCTAGGGATCATTTGAAAATAAGACTTTGGCCCACAGAAAATAAACAATGTAATATTACTCTGCAGATAACTGGTTTCTGTTTTGCATTGTTTCTTGCACTGGGATTCAGGTTCAGTATCACAGAAACTTTAGAACAGATCTGGCTTTTAATTTGTCACGAGAATAGGTACAGATAAACACCCTTGTACTGTTTTATTATCACTAGAGCTTGATTGTCTGGCCTTTTGTAAATTTAAGGATCAAACTGGCTTTTTAATGTCATTGACAGAAGTGATTAGGAAATATACATTCTAGAAGAAGCTACAAATCAAAGTTTTCAAAGTCAGAGGGTTCAGTTGGCTCCTTGTACTGTAAAACATACGACCCAAAGGCAAATAACCCAAGGCTTAGATTATGAAGGGACAATCTTAGTTCAGATAAAGCAATCTTTGTGTCTCATGCATTTGGGCCCTGAACCTGTCTTTATGCAGCTTAATTTCAGTAGAAACCAGCTAGAGAAGAAAAAAGGTTGAGTTTTATGTTTCTCTGTCTGTGTGGTGTAAGCACAAGCAGCAACTGGGGATGAAGAGAATCTCCATTTTGAGGCCATCTGTGTCGGTTCTTTTGTCTGGACCTGACAAGAGGTCATGGCAGATGGTGAGGTCACAAAGTCTGGCTTCTTGAGCTTGACAAAATGTGTTCGTAAAGCTGGAAGAATACCAACTGTTCATGCTGGCTGAAGAGCATTGTGGCAAGGGACTGTAATAGTTTATGGACAATACCTTCTGGATCACTAATCCTGACAGCAAATAACTTGTTAAAGATGATCCTAGCTTGCTTATCCGCAAATGGGTTAAAAGTGCTTAGCAAATATGTTCTTAACTGTGCTTTATTTGAGTAAATTACTTGTAAAGCCTCCTAAAGAAAGAGAGGGAGGTCAGACTGCATCATGAATTTTGGCCAGAGCTCCAGATGATGTATTTGGAGGGTTTGTGTGGAAGGATGAGAAAGGTGGAAAAAGGCACAAAGATCATAATTTTCAGATGCAATGCAAGGATTCTGTATTTCCTCTTTGCCATGACCACTGTAGCTTTATGGCTTTTCTGTGACTCTTCAGATTTCAGGCTACAGATTACAGATCCAGTAGCCCATTTCCCCCAGGGTGTGAATAGATATCTCTCTGTAATATCTTCTCTGAAGCCAGAAAAATTATTCTTATTTTTTTGTATGTTTCTTTGTGGAACCAAAACATAGAAGTTTTCATGGGAGAATGTCTTAGTAGAATTGTGTTCACATGTTGGAGTAACTGTGGCTT
>NW_008661911.1:0-19043 GCF_000695815.1 Acanthisitta chloris | reverse complement strand
ATGGAGGACACCTCTGAGCTGAACAAAATAGTTCTCTACTTACAGTTTAATTGACATGATGTCTGAATAAACCAAGAAATGTATAGAAACCTCCTAGAATTGAATATTCTTCTGGATTGTCCAAAACTACTAATGCAGTGTTGGGAAGAGATGGTAGAGTTCCCTGTTAGCTGCACACAGTGCTGGAACAATTCTTGGCACATTTTTTGAAGGGAGGTGAAGACACTGCCCCTTCTCAAACTCTGTGTAGGTTAAAACACAGAGGAAATGGCAGGAATTGCACCTGCTTTGGTAGCTGGTGAGTTCTGCTGTAAATGGTCATGACTCATATTGGTAGCTAAACTAGTTTAGGTACCTTTCAAATTCTGTCTTTAAAATGGTTTGTGCTGCCAGCTTTGATTTGTAACTTGTTTTCTACTGTTTTTGTTAAGACTTCTGGAAGCTTTCATTTAAAAAATAAGTCACTTTAAGTATTTTTCAGTATACTAACATTTTTAGTCATTTCGTGGAGTTCTAATATTCTAATTCTAATGACACAGAGTTAATAGAAAAGCCTGAAAATACTTAAAAGATGGATTTGCACTGGAATGTTTTTTCTTACATGTTTCCTAAAAACACTGAATGCTTTCTGTGTATGTATATATACATTTCATTAAAAGCTTCCTTTGTTGTTGGTAGCTAAAGACACAATGGAGGGAATTAATTCACTTCCCATTTTTAAAGCCAGTCTGCATCAGATGCTAAAGATTGCATGGGTTTAGTTACAAAGCTTTGGTAATGGTATGACATATTGGTAGCACATTAATGTAGTTAGGCCTTTTTATGTAGGATTTCATCTCTGCCTGCTCCAAGCAATGTACAGTTCTAGTACCTGTGCAGAACCCAACTGTTGTGGTGATGGATTTCATCAAAAAGTAAAAAACCAAAAATCCTCTGGAGAAGCTGGTTTCAGCTAAGATATTTTATTAACTTTCTTACAGGATGTTCATTTTAAAGATTCTGTGAAGATGAAAAGGGATATCTTATGGTTTTACGAAATATAAAGCAATACTGTCTGACATGACGGCAAAAAATGTAAGTATGACTCTACAGTGTGTGTTGCTTTCTGTATTGGCATGCTGCCAGTCACTTCTGGCTCTCAGAACAGTATGGAGGAATACCAGAAATCAAACACAAAGACCTTCAGATTCAAAAATCTTGTCTGATTTTTGCATACCACAAATGTGTCCCCCATCTTCTGCAGTATTTTGATCAATTTGAACTGGTTAGAAGCTTGTTAAGGGTGTGGAGTTGACTCAGCTGGAGGTTGGCTAATGCTTTATGCTGTTTCCTTATTGATCCTTTTCATGTCCCTTCCAACTTGAGATATTCTGTGAGTCTGTGATTCTTCTAACATTGCTCCAAACTTACCTGAGAATTAATTATTTTGTTGAAGCTGCTCACCTTTGCACTGCTGTTAAATCCTTCCGCTGAGTCTCAGAACTCAGGGGAGAACAGAAAGCCTACACATTTCTTCACTGGTGTCAGTACACTCTTGGTTTCTACAACACTGAGGGCCTTCCTGTTTCACTGCTTGCAGCAGCCTGTGGTGCAGTGTCTAGAGGCTCTATATTTGACTCCCCTACCCTGAGTTCTGAGGAAGCTTATGAAATGTCTAACATCCTGACCTTAATTTTCTGCCTAATTAGCTGAGCTTCCTGAGGTACACAGCTTATAATAAAGAGAACAGTTCTGATTAAGCTCAGTGATCAGTGAGTTGAGTATGACTTTGGACCCTGAGCAATTTGCCTGTAGGCTGCCTTTGACAGGGCATCTTGCAGTCTAGTTATATCTGGACAGGTTTAGGAACCAACACAGCTAAAGAAGTTCCCCACAACAGAAGTGCAGGTAGCTTAGGATAGTGCTCTGTTCAGGAACTGCAAAAGCTTTGTGCATATTGGGTTAGATCGGTGCCAAGGACATAATTTAGTTAAATCAATTCTCAGGTGTCAGAAATTGCTGTTGGCTTTATTGGTAGCTTCATTTGGTGTGCAGTTCCAGGCTTTCAGGTGTCTTACATCTCTCTTTGTGATTCAAGCTTACCAAGGCAGAAAATGAATTGCTCTGTATATGCAAAGCCCTTTGACTTATTATTTTATAGGCCATATTTAACCCTAGTATAAATAAGTAATTCTACTGATGTATGTGGAACAGCTGCACAAATCTACATCATTTGTGGTTTTGACCTTTTGTTCGATGCAGGTAAAGGATAAACACCAATGCCAGTAAAATCCCTGGAGTGTTGTGAGATAGAGTGGCACTGGTTGGAAGGGATCTCAGGCCATCTACTCTGGTGCCTTGTGGAAAGCTCTTTGAGACTTGAATCCAGTTGCTTGGTGATTTGTCCAGGGATGCTTCAGGGCTTGGAGTTTTGAAAATCTCCAAGGACAGACATGACATTCAGTCTGGGCAGCCTGCTCTTGTGCTGAATATAGAAATAGCTGTTTGTTGTTGTTTGCTTTAGCACAAGGCTGTCCTTACTGTGTAGAAAAAGTATTTTATTGGTATGTGTGCTTTGAAATTTTGCATATCAAACTATGCAAATCTAGTTATGTACCTAATGTTTATGGGTTTATTTAAAAAAAAAATCAGTTACTGTGGTGCAGATGAATGTTGGACTCAGTTTTCATGTTTACCTGCTCATATGGTGGTCATATGCTTTCTGTCCTTACTTCTGTCACTTCTTCAGGATTTCCCAACCTTAGTTACTCAGCATTGCACACTCAGACCAATAGTGTCAGCCTTAGTGTCTTCTATTGCTGTTAGAAGGTCCAGAAATGCTTCTGAATTTGCAGAGTTGCAGGGTTTAGCATGTCTGTGGGTTTTGCAGCTCGAAACCTGTTTCAAATGTAAGTTTACTGTTTGTCTGTTACACTGTCTGAAGTGGTTTAACGATCTGCAGAGTGAGTTGAAGGAGAAAACTTCTGTGTGGAAGTATCTCCCTCTTTTTTTCGTTTCTGTTGAAGCATCAAGGAAAGGGAACTTCGAAGTACTGGAATTTGGACATCTGGGAAACTCGTAAGGGTGTGTATCTTTCATCAGAGATGTACACGTCAGGAAGCTGTGACCTTTGTGTTCTGAAATCACTGCCCCAAGCTGGGACACACAGTCTGGAGGTGTTTGTGCTCCCTGGGGCATCACAACCAAGGGCAGTGAGCTCAGGCTTTTCAGCTCACCTGCAATAAGCCATGCTGAACAACCTTGTCTCCAAGGAAGCTTGTGCTTCACACGTGTGCCAGAGCGTTTCCATAGATGGAGTGTGTATGCAAGATGAATAACCTTCTCCATCACTGTCTTTCCTTCCTGGCTCTTTGAGTACTTGATGGGAAAATTATCAAGACAGAGCTCACTTTCTTTAAATGCAGGACACTTTCTAGTATCTGCTTGTGGAATATTGTTTATGGGTAATTTGACCTTCCTTAGAAAACTAACCCAGCCAAAGCTGCTATGAATAATAAAATGTTGAATGAAGGTTACAGATTCTTGGAGATGAGATGTTTATGTTCTTACCATATCCACTGTACCCAGATGTAATTTAAATCACCCTGTCCAGTTATTTCATCCTTTGTTTATATCATAAAATGGGTTTTCTTGCCTGTTTTTGTACTTCCATTCCCATCTGTCCTTCAGGTAAGAAGGCACCAAAATAGTACTCATGGTAACTTATTTGCAGGACCAAATAAGTAATACGACTCAAGCAGATTATTTGAGTAAGACTGATAGTTTTGATTGTCAGGTCTGCATTTTTACTTGTTATTTGTCACTGCTTCTCAGAGGGTGGTTGTCTTGTCATGGTGATGTCAGGCTATAATCGTTCTCCTTTCACATGTCAGCATGGAAGAAAGTTGAACTGCTGAAGTGGGTTGAGAGGGCCTTAACCAAGGCTTAACACCTCTTCAAACACATTCTAAGGGACATTAGCTGTTCTGCAGTGACAGTCCATGCAGGTTTATTTTAGTTTATGATGAGAGAACTGTTTTTAGGTCCCACCTGAGTTGTTTCTGTAAGTGGTACTAGCACAGTATGTCTACAGATGAGTCCGTTAGGGTTTACAGGTAGAAGCAAAGAGCCAGTTAATGGGTGCCTTACCCATGTACAAGTTCTACATGCTATAATCTGGATTAATTCTAGGGTAGAGAGAGCAAAAACCTTTCAGGTTAATGGGAAAATTAATTTCTGTATGGAAAGGGAAGGATTGCAGGGGGAGACTTGCTACCTGAAAAGCAGTCAAGCAGTAGAGAAGGCTGGTAATCTACAAGAGCCACTGGTGACAGTTTGCCCCATCCAAGACTCTGGTTGTGATTCTGTTGTTACCTTCGTTGCCTAAGAGGAAAGGGAAAACCCCTCAATGAAGATATTTAGTAGTATGCAAAGGCCTGCCTAGTGCATGCTTCATCTTAACTTGATGGCTGGGTGCGTCGTGCTGAGATGGACAGGAGCAGGAGTCCAGCTCCTGCCATACCCAGTGATCCAGACACTCTGGGGCAGTGTTACAGAGCAGAAGTATCATGTGAGGCTGTACAATAAGCAACAAATTATACTAATTAAGCATTGGATTGTTCGCTGGTTTCAGCTTAGGAGTGGTTAAACTACAAGATTCCCAAAAGCAGTGGGTGGTACAGTCTCCAAATAACAACGTGTCCTGGGACCTTTCTAACACAGAGATGGAATACTGTATAGGTCTTGTTCTGCTGCAGTGTTGTAATATTGCATCACACATTGCTTCTTCTGAGGGCTTAGCAATGGTCATTCTTCTGAGAGAGAAACAGGCCTGCCACATGTCTCACTTCTCATCAAATTCAAGTTTCTTTTCAGGCTCTTGTAAATTTAGATACAAAGATTATAAATCTGAGAAAAGTGCTGCTGCTTATTGAATGCTCTTTATAAATGTTACTAGGACCACTGTCATGAAAATAACCTATTCCTGCACAAACTGAAATGACACTGTAGTTTTGTGGCATTTGGATCACTAACAACATAGACAAGAAAAAACCCACAAGGACTTTGTTACATAACTTTAAATATTGAATCAGTTAAATGTTCTAAATCTCTCAGAGAATTAATTGCGTATGTTAGAATTTTCGTTCTGACTGTGTATATGTACATCATCTTAGCAGTTTAACTGAAGCACTGATATGACTCGATAGGGAAATGTACAGTTGTAAATCTAGAGCTGAATATTCACTTGTGAACAAATTGCAGTGCTGTCTTTGATGATGTTCATCATAATTCTTGCCCCTTGGAACGAGTTGAGGCCCTTGTATCTCAGATGGTGTTTGTCCCTGTGGCACGCCTGTGCTTTCACTGAACATTTCTCCTGTTGGTGTTCTCCTTCCTGCAGAGGAGCTGCTCTGTTTGGTGTGTGCAGAGGCAGCAGTAGCACAATCCAGGAGTGCTGGCTCTTGGCTCGGCAGTCGAATGGCCATCAGTGCTGTGTGGTGTGCAATTACTGACCTTGCCAACCTGTTTTAAACATCTCCTCACGAACACATTTCTGGTGTCAGGAATCCCAGTGGCCTCTGACCACATGAGCTCTCTTTGTGCCCGAGCACCTGGGGAGAAAAATACTAGGCTGCTGTTTGCCCTGTGGACCACATGAGCTCTCTTTGTGCCCGAGCACCCGGGGAGAAAAATACTAGGCTGCTGCTGTTTGCCCTGTGGACGTGCTAGCCAAACGGGATGGGAGTCGTTTGACGTTTGTGCTGTGTCTTCCCTTTGCTGCCATCCCACTGGGTCCCTGCCCAGCCCGGCTGCATCACTGCTGCACCGCTGCCACCGGAGCCAGCCGGGCGCGGGGAGCGAGCAGCTGCTTGGCTGCCCCTTGGAACCAGGGTATGAGTGTCTAGTTGGGTGTGCCAGGAAAGAGCGAGGCTGATAATGACACTGAGAGAAACCAAGAAGCTACATTCAGCATCTCAAAGGGCTCGTTTACACAAGTACCTAACTTAGCTCCTTAGGCAGTGTTTGCAACAAGAGTAGTGCAGCAACAGTTAATTTTATGTGTCTCCGGATGGTGGACGTCTTAATAGTAGTTTGAAAAGAGTGTCACAATGCAGTGTGCAGGTTTTCCTTACAAAAATGATTAGCTGGATACAAGAGCATCCTGTATCCTGCTGGATACAAGTTATCTAGCAGAACTGAGTGAAGGAATACTTACAGGAGATAATTTTTGTTCGTGTCGTTTAGTTTAGTTATGTTACTACTGCTTAGTTTGCCTACAATGAAATTGTATTCTAATTGTGATTATTAAAATTCTGCAAGCAGCCCAAGCATAGGTTCCACAATTGCTGCTGACATCTGTAAAATAAAGTAAATATTTGATCTTCATCAGTGATTGCTTTCTTTTAACTTAGATACCTGAACTCTTGGTCCTAATTATTTACTGAAGTACTTAAATTTTATAATATTTTGAAAACAGATCTTATTTACTGAAGTACTTAAATTTTATATTTTAAAAACAGATTTTGTAGCATTTAGTCTAATTGTCTGCTGCTCCAGGAGTAATTGCCCACTCCCTCAGTGCTTATCACGGCTTGGAAGCAGAACAAAATGCCTTGTTGAACAGAGGTTACTAGGGTGGTTTGAGCATAATGCACTGAAACTGCAGAATGTCTTACCATTACTTACTGTTGCTGCTGGGCCTGTCCCTTGTTAGCTGGGATATGAGAGACTTTCCATCTCTTCCCTCCCTCATCCAGGAACTGTGATCAGGCATTTTTCTATACAGACTCCACCTTTCTATGTTTTGTGTACACACCAAAATCTGAGATGCACTGTTCTGGATAATATTTAAGTTTTCCAAGTCTCCAGTACTCTCAGGGTAAATCAGATAATCCCTGGAGACTAGGGAATGTATTTAAAATGCATCAGTAGTCACATCTCAGACCTGTAGATGGTGCATCTTAGTACTGAGGATGCTGGACATAAGGCAAGAATCTGTCTGATAAGTGTTATTGGTGGCAGCTGCTCTGTTGGACGTGGAGGGGACAGTGACTTACACCCTAGCAGCCAGATTGGGCTGCATGGGTCATTTATAGTACAGGATCAGAATATTTAGAAGGGTTTTTTTCTTAGGTAAAAACGTAATTCAGAGTTTGTCTTCATATATACACGGTGAATGTCTTGGATCCTTTGCCTTGAATCTCATGCTCTTGTCAGACTCTGCTGTCCATAGGATTATGATGTTTCATAATGCAAAACAGATGACTTTTGTGTTATTGTTAGTTGCATATTAGAAAACATAGAAAGGTTTATCATATTTTAAGACTGCAAAAATGTTTTGTTCAGGTTGGTGTGACTTCCACAAATGGAGACTTGAAAGGATTTATAGATCAGAACCAGAGCCCAACAAAAGGTAAGAGAATTCTATTTCTATACATGGAAAAGAAGCATTCATTAAACTTACTTCACTGCATATGGTTGATTCACATTTGGGAGACTCAGAATTTATATGTTCAAAATGTATTTCATACATCCACACTGGTAGATGTTTTATTACTGACATGGCAATAGCAAGGATTGGAAGAGCTTCAGGTTTCCAGAGGGGAAAAGAGGGTGTAGTGAAAGTAATTAGAGGATAAAGTAAGCCCTTCTTTTCATTCCTTAATGGTGAACAATATGCTGAATTTCTTGATTTCTACCCCACCCTTATAGTTCTCAGACTGCATTGTAGTCAAAATGGCAGAGAAGGTTAAACATGACTTCATGCTTTTAAGTGTTCTGGACAATTTCCAATAATAATTATATTTTGTTTTACCTTGTTTCATCTTAGCACTTCTAGATTAATCACTTTTGACTCAAAAACAATTTATGATCAGTCATAACAGCTATAGTATTCCAGTAAAATAAAACTGCAACCCCTTATCAGTATTAGAAAACTTGAGGATTTACAACTCAGGAAGCATTTTAGTCAACCTTTCTCAGTAAATACTGGTTTGCTGTTAGCCACTGCAATGAACAAATTTATGTACTAGAATGAGTTTTGGTTCATGGCATCAGACCTAAGAGACTGAAAATATCAGAGTAAACAGATAATGGCTAGAGCTACAGTATCTTCCTAGTTCTCTAAACTGTACAGAGCATTATAGACTGGTAGTAGGCTGCTGAGAATTATTAATTGCACACTGGTGAGATAATTGCCCTTTATGCTTCATTATTTTGTGATTATTGTGTCATGATGCTAGGGAAAAAGATGGAAATAAGTGCAGCATTTTCAAATAATTTCTGTGAGTCAAGCAGTTCATTTGCTCAGAAAATAGCTGAATAACATTGAAGTGTAGGACATTACTGTTAGTAGTAATATCTCAGTGATCCTTATCCCATTCTTTATCAGATTTTGCTTCTGGGATGATATTATTTACCTCCATTTTTGTATATTTTCTAAAATGTTATGATCTAGTGATTTTTTTTGACCTCAATATAGAATTACAAATCACTGCCATACCTTTTGTGAGATAATATCTTGTTGACAATGGCTTACTCTTCTTAGGGAATCAGATATTCCATAAAAGTTGAAAAAGCTTGCATGGATACAGTCAGTATCTTAAGTGTCTTTCAGTCTTTTCAATCCTTCGCTTACTTCTTTCGGCATGTCCACAGTTGAACTCTGGAACCTAAGGAGAGAGGAAGAAACTCCAAACAGGCATTCAGATTCACTGTCTCTCTTTTAGGGCTTTGTGAGCTTCGTGGTGACCACAGTTTTTGTTGTTCTAGCCATTATTTAAGTGAACTCATGTGCTATAATAGAAATAAAGGCAATTTATTGCTCCATATCTGGGCCTATTTATAATGTGCCTTCATGGTATTCTTACATTGAAGCATGATGGGTTTATGATGAGTTCAAGAACAAAGCAGAGAGGTCATTTGCACCCGTAAGGATCTTGAAAAGTATCAGATTTCAAGTGCTAGAAATTTTTGGTTAGAAAAGTTGCATTTAATTTTTGGTTTTGTTCCATAAAGATAATTGTGGTGTGTGTTTGTTTGTTATTTGCCTTTAGCACATACTAATTTAGTAACAGTATTGCATTAAAGGAACCCTTCAGATTCCAGTGCTGAGCCAGGAGCACACAGAAGATTCCTTGCAAATTGTCTTTCTTATTATTAATGAACTCGGATTGCTTATTATACTGTGAAATCTATTGTGTACTCCTGAGGTTATTTTGGGAAATGGACAGTTCTAGGTAAACCCACTGCTTTGCCCCTTGGCCTAATCACAGTAGACTGGAGCCTGGATCTTTGAGGATGCTGTTCCAAGCTGCAGGAGGATGTGTTGACACACCAAGTCAGCTGTTGCTCATTCTGTTCTCACATGGGTAGCTGCAGTCTCAATCCATAGCGTTAGCACCATCACATAATAGTTATGTCAGGGAGATCTTCTTTGTCTCACTAAAAATTCATCATCAAAACAGCTAATGACTTGATCTTTGTGCTCCAGAATTACTTTCTCTGCTTTGCTTCTGTTCAGAGGCTTAACTTTCTAAATCTCTTTCCTGCAGGAGGTTTCCCCTGGCCCACCTGAAGCAGTTATTCTGCTGCTGCAGTGTGTGTTTGATGGGGCTTTATGTAGCTTCCCACCATTCCCTTTAGTGTCCACACACAACCTCTTGGTATTTTCCAGGTTTATGGTGCTACAGGAGAAGTTACTGCTCACAGTATTGCAATCTAATCTGTACATCCTAAAGCACTGCTGGGTCACTTCTGCTGATTTTTTAAATCTGAATTAATGTTCCTGAATAGGTTCACAGGTTGTTGGGGTTCTCTGAGGGTTGTGGGTTTTTATGACTTGCTTGTTTCCTGGATTTGTTAGTAATGCACCTGGGTTTGATTCAGGCTTTTTGGAATATTTTCAGTATTTTTTATTCCTTGTATAGATGATATCTGGGAAAAAGAAGCATTTCTAGTGCCCAGTGTATCTGATGCAATACAGATTCACTAAGGAATTAGATGTTTTAAATGTGATGATTTCAGAATCAAAGCACATGCATCCAAATTTGTAATCCTCATAAAAATCTTGCTTCCTAGTTCTGAAGGGAACCAGGTTTATCTTCTTAGTTGTGCCTGGAAAAGTATCACAGTGCTCAGCAGAGCATTAACTCAAATGTTGTTCACCTTGTTTAGTGAACAATTCCTGTTTACTTCCCTACATTTCTTGCCTTTAGCTCATAGGCAACAGACTCTTTTGGCCAAAAGCCCTCCATTTGGAGCTTGTTTCCTCTGCTTGAAAGGAATACTCATTGGATCCGAGAGGAAATGCCACATGCACATGGCTTTTGACTAGCAGCCAGGGTACTTGCCCAGTGCCAGGGACTGCTTGTTCAGGGACAGCCACTGGATCAGATATTGCACAGTCTACATATCTCCTTTCTGAAAGGAATTTTTGCGTAGTCTTGGATATAGTAGATTCTTATTAGTACAGTGAAAATTATTCAGCTGTGGCAGGCTGGGCTGGCTCTGCTTCATTTCCTCATCTGAAATTACCCCTCAGACTAGTGATTAAAATTATTCCTGTAGGAGACCTGCATTTCAGTTCTCCCTGACAGAAGAAGATGGCTCTGATTCTCATTCCTTAGCGAATGAATACCCTTGGGTTCCTGAATGCAGATGGGATGCTTCCTCCCAAGGTCTGGAGAAGAGAGATGACTGGTGCTCTTCCTGGCCTTGGGGATATGTCAGGTGTTGTAGTGTTTTATCATGGATTGTGCCTATTGGGAGAAACTCCTGGGATGTTCCATGCCAACAAGACTGACATACTCTTGGGTGTCAGCAGAACTCTGGTGCCTAGAAAAGCTGATTGACATGAACTAAAGTACTCCACCCATCATTTTAGGCAAAATCCAGAGGCAAGATGCCTTTGTGGAGTTGGCCCATTCTGTTAAAGTGATTCAGTGTAATAGTTCAAGTTTGTCCTTAAACAGGTGTAATTAGGTTTGTGAATGGGCTGGCTAGTGACAGGTCTGTTGTGGTTATGGAGTAATTGTTCCAAGCTGTGAATGAATTAAGTCAGACATGCTGTAGAGTTCGTGCTAAAATTTGCATGCGTAACAAGAAGAATTTAAAATTTAATTTGGGACACACTCCCAGTCAATAAGTTACACATTTGCAGTTTTGTAGTCCTATTCATATATATTATGAAAATGGAAAATCAGATATTTTTCCCACTGATCCCAAGCAGAGGCTGTGTCTGCATTACCACTTGCCCCGTAGAACCACCTCACTGCTCTCTCCATCTACATGGATGCTCACAGCTTTGAGGGCTCCATGCTGGTTTACAGAGTCCCAAGGCTCCCTGATCTGCTGAGTGTTGGAGTTGCCTGGGTGTGAAGCCCTGTAATAAAATCAAGATTTGCAATCAGATACTACTTGCAAAATCATTTGAGTAGTCAGTGAGTCCTTACCAGCCCCTGCAGTTCCCAGGTGCTGGTGCCTCAGCAGCACAGCAGTGTGTGAGTGTTCTGTTTGTATTTTGGGATATATTTCAGGACACATGACCTCCAGAGGTCCTTCCCAACCGTCCAGTGAGTCTGTCTACAGATTCTTCCAAATTTGTGTTGGGGGTAGAGTGTTAGATATGAGTTAATGTGGTTTATAAACTGAAGAAGTTGAGGGTTGATCAGAATTCCTGCAGTTACAGCAGAAATTACCAGGAAGGCTGGGTTTGGGGGAAAAAATCCTGCCTGCCTTTGAGCCAAAAAACTTTCAATAGGACAGACACGATTCTTATCTTAAAATGTATAATGTAGACGAACACAATAGTTTTGGTGAATCGTACTGTTCTTAGTTAATACTTTTTTTGTTACTATATTCCCAGATTCTGTGAATTTACATGCCATTCTGTCTACTACTCTGGAGGTAAAAGGGAGTCCAGCTGTAGACCACCAATCTTGCAACAGGCTCCCTGAGGGAGGATCCATGAATCACATCAAATTGCAGAGAGATTGCTGTGGGTAGGAATCTTAGCTTTTAACAGAAGTTCTCAATGAACTTTGTTTCCATCCATCTCTTTTTTATGCTGCACCTGTGTTTGACTAAGTCTTGCTAGGGCTGGTGTTTTAGAAACTTGGTGCACAGGGCTGCTGGAATGGAAGTAGTTCATTGTGTGCTTGAAGAGACCAGCTGAAATGACATCAGATCAGTTACCCATAGGCCTATGCCTGGTACTTAGGGATTCATACAGCTGGTAGCTCCTGTAAATTTGTCTCAGACAGTAAAAGACTGAAAATGTACTGGTCAGTGCAAGCATGAAGTACATGGACATACTGTCTGCCCCATGTTGTTTTTTGTTTTCTACAGATCTCTCTGATTTCATGTATTTCTAGATAGGTAGGTGAAAAAAATGTACCAAGAAAATTCTTGGGAACTAATAGCATGAAAATAATTTGGGTTTTCTATATGCTTTCATAATACTGCACTCTGATCTTGGAGATCACTCTATGTTTTGGTGTAATAGAGGATCCTGAGGACACATCACGTAAGTTACTGGAAAATATACTCAAGGACTGCTGATATTTCCCAGCTCTGAACTGTTTTTTTTGCCATTATCATCAAGCCATAGGCTGTGTTAGCTGAAACGGCTGTTCATTGAGACACTTTGAAAATGCACACATTTGTTTAGAGCTCCGAATATGAAATCCAAATTACCAACACCTCCCTGGTGTTTTGTTTGGAAATTCAAAGGCTTTTTTTGTTGATGTGTGCATTGTGTGTAACCCCAGCTGGTTGGGCTGTGCTCCCTATCAGCTATGCTTTCCTTCAAACTGGCTCTGACAGATTCTATAGATTCTCTGGTTGACATTGTTTCTGATTATCTTTGCAACTGTGCTGCAAACCTAACAGATTTAGTTACACAGGAAAAAAATCACTGAAATCTCTTTAGCTTCATATTTTTGTAGGAGCACATGTTGTTTGTGTGAAGTTAAGCTATTTAGGATGCCATACCACAATTTAAAGTGAGTCATGTGGGATGGTTAGTGTGTGCATATGAGCATACATGTACATAACCATGAATAACTTAATCTGTGACTGCTTGGAGCTGGAGTTCCTTTAAATTGAATTTTGCTTTGTGTGTACAAGTAAAAATATTGCACAAATGCCAGGAAGAATAATAGCTATATAGTAATGAGGGGTTTTAAAATATGAAATAATACCAACACCGATTTCTCTCACTGAGAAACAATAATGGTGACTGAGGAACGGAAAAATAATTTATGTAGAAGAAAAGTGCTTTTGTTCTAAGAGAAACATACATATGACCACTGGCAGATTCCTATTTTGAATTTGTATCAGTTAGGAGCAGCTCAGTTTGGGATGGCTTGGTGCATGTCACAACTAAAGCCGCTCGATGAGAGTTCTAAGTGGGTTTCTTTCCCATGTGCTTGGCTTTCCATAGGTAAATGGGAATAATGACACTGACCTCCTTTGTGCCTTGAAAGTACTGCTGAGAAACATTATATAAGAATTGAGTATTATTATACAAATCATTCCAGTTTGCTCCATCTGTGCTGACCTTTCCCGTCCCTGCAGTGAGATTACCGTGACTCAGAGGCTGATGGGTCTCATTGTGTTCAGCTTATCACTGTACTCACTGCTGCTGTGCCATGGAGCATAGATCAGTGTAATCTGTTTTGTCCCCAGATGATGGGTGTTATTAAGACTTGGCATTTGTTTAGAACTTGGTCATGTTTAAAGCCTTTACAGTTGCTTTGTGATACATATATACATAGTCAGCTTGATATTTCTGCTTTCAGTTGAATACAGAAATCCCATGAATGTTCTGTCACATCTACTTCCTCCTTCTACTTCTTGTATGCTGTTTTATAAATAAGGCTTGCAGAGATTGTTCTCGTTGCTGTTTTGTTATACTACTTTGCCTTCAAAACTTCAGAAAACACCAACTCTTCAGCAAATCTAGGTGCCCTAACCTCTTTGGTATAAAATACACCTAGTCATCTTAGCAAGCGAGTGTCTGCTCTTTGTGCTATGCTTGTGTCAGCACTTTCCACCTTGTGGTGGTGATTTCACTGTGCTGGGACTGGTCCTGACCAGCTCCAGGTCTTTCAGTGGCTGCTGTGTCCCATGGACTGGGCTGCTGCTGTGCAGGGGCCATGGGCAGGACAGGATGCTCTTGGAAGTGAGACTTCTCTTGGAGAAAAGAGTAGTGATGCTGCAAATGTGGACTGCAAAACCTGTCCCTCTGGGCTGAGGTGCTGATGTGATCTATTTAGAAACACACTGGCACATTGGAGCAACAACCTGAAGCAGCTGTTGTGTTTGCTGGGTAGGGAGAGGGCAGGGTGGTGTTTTCACCATTAGATATTTGGAGCAGTTGAGGTTACCTGGGTATCTGGACCATGATGCTCTTTTTGAAAAAAGAAAAGCATAGGGAGGGAATATTTTAGTCATAAGTGGTAAAACTTACTGTGAAAAATTTGGTTGCTCTTCCTTTCTGTTCATGGTGGATGAGAGACACCTCACTCAAAGAGAAACTGGGCCCTGTCCTTTCTATCTGTGTTTAAAAGTCTACACAATCACATATTTGTATTTGCCCATAAAGAAATGTAAAAGGAAGAACAAGATCAGGGGAATATCTTTTTGAAAACTTGATCAACTTTTAAGATCATTTTGACAGTGCTGCTGCCAAATGGGGCATTTGTGTAGGGATTAGAAGAGGAAAATATTTTTAATTGACATTAGCTCTAGCCAGAAAGACATGTAATCATACGCCATATGTAAGCAACTGTCTTTTAAAAAATGTGTTTGAATGACCCTTGTATGTACTGAAGTTGCCCCAGTGGTGGCTGTGCATGTTTATCTAGGAACTTTGTAAATGAAGGCACAGTGCAGCAGGAGCTGCTAATTAGTGTTTTTTCCAGGGCTGCTGCAGTAAATGCAGTGGTTGTGTGTGGCTTTGGCTGTGGGTCTGCACGTGTGTGAGGGCAGGTACACATACAGATGTTTAAAGCCAGTGCAGCTGGATTGCAGTCCACAATGGCACGTGCTGAGAGAGAAACAGACTGTGCATGCAATGGATGTCGTGGGGGACTTGTACCTTTGTCTGCTCTGTTGGATGTCGTGGGGGACTTGTACCTTTGCCTGTTCTTTCGTGCTAATTGTATGGTGCTGCAAGTCTGACAGGTCTCAACTCTTACACTGGGAAAGATGACATTCCAGTGCCTCCTGGGGGCCAGGAAATGTCACTGGAGACAGGACTCTGTGATGTGGCTGTGTGGTAAGATAGCTGGAAGCCTAATGCCAACATTTCAGAATTTTACTGCAATTTGCCGTGTGACCTTACACTGTCATCACCAGAGAAAGTAATTTACTTCTTTTCCCTGGTAAGAAAAGGGACAAGGGGAAATAGTATCATGACTGCTCTTGGAGATAAAGGGGTCAGAAGTTTCAGCTTCAGCAGAAAAGAGGAAAATCTCTACAGCAGTACGGGGAGGTGACACATCATTGATGACAACAGCCTGCAACGGAGAGGGAGACTAGTTTTTGATGAGGATATGCTGTCACAACTTGGGAAATCCTAGGCGAAAACCTGTAGCAAAAGTCAAACTGACATGTAAGAGGACTATTTTTAGCCCAAAATGGGAACACAGCATATGTAAATCATTAATTACTGTTGTCTTGTGCACTCTGGTGCTACCTCACAAAAGGTGTTTCATAATAGAGCAAGGATTTACTGGGGAGGGTGGGTTTGATGTGGGGGGCTTTTTAGGTTTGTTTTTCTAGATGGGTTAGGTGACTGAATGAATTATTCATCCTACTGAATAGAGAAGAAGCAAGCTGCTTCTGACAGTGTTCTCAAATACAGATCTGCCTTTTGGAAAATTTGTATTACATAGTAGTGTTACTCCAGATGCCAGAGGGATTTCCACAGAACGTTAGAACATCCTTGTCTCAAATTGTGTGTATTTCTCATATCTCTGATGAATATTTATTATAAATGTGAGACTTTGCATATGTCTTTTCTGCTTCTGTGCTGTAACTGCAGAAGATAGGATCCTTTATTAAGTTCTCCTTTTCTCTCAACTGTGTTGTTTCTGCTTTCTATTGCAGAGAAATTACGTTGTTGAATTTAGGATTTTTCAGTTACCTCATGGCAAAAGTCAAGTGTAGTAAAATAAAATATAAAAAAGAGACCATGATTCAGGACCAAATGAGCAGAGAAAAGTGAGCAGTGAAGATGAAGAGGTGATGTGAGAGAAGACTGGGGAACAGAGATGTCTGACACCACTGAGTCAGCTCGGGACCATGTGGGTTAAGCTGAGTGTTGGCTGGCTCCTGTGCGAGGAGGGCAGGGCAGGGCAGTGGCAAGGGCTGGTGTCTGTGCTCTTCTGAAGGAACCTGTCACCTCAGATGCCTTCAGTTGCTGTCTGCTGGTGCCAGAGAGTGTAAGTAGCTCTCCAGGAGCCAATGCTTGTCCTCACGATCCATGACCTCAGCCAGACCCAGGCTGTCTCTGGATTACGAGGCAGTGGAAGCTCTTCCCTAGATGTGATTCTGCTCCAGACCCCACACCATTCCTCCCCATTTGGAATAAGGGAAGGGACCTGGTGTTTGACTGATGATTCCCAGCTCACTTGCTTTGAAACAGCCATAGAGACAGGAGCTGCTGCCTGTGTGATGTCCACGGATGAGCCGTCGTGCTCACTGCTTTCAGTGCTTTGTGTCCAGCAGCTGGAACACTTATAGCCAGTGGCAATGCTGTGTGACAGGTTGGATTAAAACATTAAGTCTGAGTGATCAAGATACAAGATGTGATTTGGGATAGAGGAGGAACAGCAGTATTCTGAGGCTCTGAGCACAGAGCTCTGCTTCTCTGTGTGAAGGCAGGATGAGTTAGGTCCGTGAGCAGTCTGGGATCACAAAGATGTTTACCTGTGTGAAGGCAGGATGAGTTAGGTCCATGAGCAGTCCGGGATCACAAAGATGTTTATCATCTTGGGATGAGAACACGCTGGGTCAGAAGTGGCATGGCTGGCTTTATCCTGATGTCCAGCTGCCTGCTCTGTTCCTTTAGGTAAGTCACAAAGGCATCACTTACTCCATCTGTACAGTGGAGGCTGTGATTGGCTTACTTCAGTGATGGTTTTAGAATACCCTGTTATAGTCAGATGAGGAATGGTTAAGGCTGTGAAGGTTTATGGATGTAGATTTTGTACACATGCTTATGATTATAAATAGGCTTTGTATGCTTGGCTGCTTTTAGAAGTGTACTCATTAATTTTTGGTTCTAATGCTGAGGTATGGCAGGCTGTGAGTTCTTTGTCTTAGGCAAGAATAAATTGTTTCAGGAAATAAAATACATGTAATTTTGAAGGTAAAATAGTGAAGGTGTAGTTTTGTGAGGTGTCCTTGTGATAGCTGCTGACAGGTTTGGAGGCAGTTACATGAGGGTGTGTTTGCAGTGAGACAACAAAGCTAACCTGATTCCAGAATGTTAAAGTGATGTGAGACTTTGCCAAAATGTTATTCACAGGTTACTAAAGAAGTAATTTAAACCTCTCTTTTTACCACTCTTTTTAGGTAATATTTCAATAATCACATTGCCAGTTTCCAGCACCAACTCTCCGACTAAGATTTTGCCAAAAACCTTAGGACCAATCAATGTGAATGTTGGACCCCAAATGGTAAGTTGTGCGGCCCTGGCAGTAACTGTCTGTAACTGTCTGTGACTTCCTGCTGGGGCAACTGAAGAGCAAAGCTGTGAGCAGAGTGAGGAACGTGCTGCTTCCTGCCTCAGCCACAGAGTGCCCCACCTGGATGGGAGCATGGTGATGTGGGCACAGAGCTCTGCATGCCAGGACTGCCACTCCCCACAATGCTCCTTTATGTGCCCTTAGGGGATACCTACCCTCTTGGCTTTGGGTGGAAACTGAAACAGATTTACCACCTGACACATTTACTCACAAGTGTATTAAAAAAACCAAATCTCATTAAGAATGTTAATGACACTCTGAATGTTTTGAGTCATGTTCTCACCAATCTCCAGCATTGCCAGAGATTGTCTCAGATGTGTTGCTAGAGCTTTAACTTGTTGAAACTACTCTTCTTACAACTCTTTTCCTGTTAGTGGTAACTGTATATGGGCGTATATTGATGTTTCAGGGATTTTGGATCTAGTTTTGACAAAAAAATTAGGCTTTTGGGTGACCAGGGAAGTAAATAGACCCTGCTTTGGTTTAACTGAGCCTACGTAGCAGTTCAGGTTCTACAGCAGGTAGAAGTTGCAGAAGCTACTGCAGTGGTGTGAGACACACATTTTAATTTTTATTCTTATTTTCTTGTTGTTTTGTTTTATTCTGCTGCTTTGCAAGGATAAATCTATGTTCAGAAAACATTTTCTTATTCAATAGCTGTTAACACAGGCCTTCTCAGACACCCAGTGCACAGTTGTGTTGTGCCAGGCCATGAAAGAGAATAGTCACAAGTTCTGACTAGTGGGGACGTTAGTGCTCCCTCAGCATCTCACCTGTTAGCAACACCTTGGTGCTGAGAGCAGGGCTTGCCTTTATTTAACCACTGTGGGTCTCAGCCCTTCGGGCTGCTCCACGTCCTTCAAAACATCTTCTCAGCATCCTCCAAAGCATCCTTCACAGCCTCCAGGAGCACTGGAGCAGGCTCTTCACTCAGTGCTGACTGTTGGTCTGAATCCCTTGGGATATGCTGTGCCAGTGGTGAAAAGGGCACTGCTGGCTGGCTGTGTTCTTGAGAATGAGCATTTGGTGTATTTTCTGTAGGTTCAGTCTGTAGGTGTGAATTCAACAGCATAAGTGTTATCAATAAAATGTTAGTGCTTAATTACAGGGATTTAACGCATCCTACAGATGCTGTTTGCTAAATTGGGGTGAGGGTTTCAGCCGTGTGCTCTGCAGCGTGTCCATGTCATTGCTGCAGGAAGTTGTTCCTCGTTAAGGTGGGATTAACCCCCTGAAAACGGACAGTGTGGTGAGAGCAGATGTTCACGGGGAGTGCACCAGTGCTGCTGCAGGTGCACACGCCGC
>NW_008661910.1:10436-15533 GCF_000695815.1 Acanthisitta chloris | reverse complement strand
CCGGGGCGCACACTGACCCCCGCACATCCCGCACACCCCGCACCGCCCGCGGCACCGGCTGCGCACACTGACCCGCACGGTGACCTGCACACTGACCTCCACACACTGACCTCCACACACTGACCCGCACATGCAGCTCCCGCAGCCGCACAACTCCCCGTTTTTCTCTCTGCCCGTCCCTGCCCCCGCGCCGTGCGCTCCCATGGCACAGCCAAACCGCTCGGGACAGACTGTCAGTCTTGCCCCGAGCACAACTCTGGCCTGAGCAGCTGGGGAATAATGACAAAATCCACAAGTCACTCATGGCTTTTGTGGTCTAGCACGTCTCAGGTGGCTGCACATGCTGCCTTTATCCTAAAGTCCTGCGCTGAAGGGAATAACACTCATTCCAGCACCATGTTGCCAGAGGACAGAGCTCAAACAAGTGATGGGATTCTGTATTTCTCACAACCATATGTATTTTTTCATAAGCATGCAGCTTTGCTGCTTATGCAGCCTGCTGGGAATAGAGGAGAAGGAAATGACTTTGCAGGAAGCTCAAGTGTGGTGATAAGCATTATTGTTATTAATTTTTTCTTTTATTGTTGAGGAGGTTATACAGATAAAATCCCTGAACAGCATTTTACAGTTGGAGAGTAGCTTTCCCAATGAGATCCCATTGCTCTTGGCTGTGAGTGGTATCACTTCTGACGTGAAGACAATGAAGCAGGAGTTGGGCAGGCTGTCCAGTGCCCCACAGCAAATCAGGGGTTTAGCACTCTGCCTGATGTATAGAGTATCACAGGGTACTGGTAATACTGGGTGCATACTGGGAAAGCTGGTTGGTTTATCACCTGCCTTTGCCTGCAAACTTTGCCTTGCCTTTCAATCATCACCACTTCAGAAGTATTACCTCTGTATTCAGTGATGTACTTACTAATTGGACTGACACACATTGATGCTGTTTCATGAACTCTTTGAGGGGTGCTTCACACGTGGGAGGAGAGAAAACCCCCACAATGCTTATAAAAGTCTAACTGACAATTTATCTACTTTTCTTTCTGGGAATTGGAATTAGTGAAGAAAATGAGTTTTGGGAGGTGTTCAGGACACTCTGAATTTTCTGTCAGCTGTGCTCCCAGACACATGCCATGATGTGAGCACCAGACAGGCTGGAATAGCTCTCCTTGACTGTGCTCCATCTTCACTGGTTTGGGCCTTTGGAGACAGAGCCCAAACAGAGCTGTGAGTCAAGCAGGAAAGCTGGTGGCAGCACTCTGCACAGCTGATTTTGGGTGACGGTGCAGCTGCCTGCTGGGGTGGGCTGGACTGACTCACTGGTAGAAGTGAGGAACACAAGTGTGGGAGGAGTAAGAGTCCATCTGGGATCTGGATGAGAGTGGGACTAAGGGAAACAGGCTGATCAGGGAGAAGGGACGATTTTTGGTTGATCTGAGGACTATTGAACTTCAGTCCATCCTTTCAAGTTTATCAGGTAATTCCAATCCAATCACATGGTTTAGGTGATGGAGGAATTATCCCAGAAATGGTTGAATATTTCAAGCTCTGCATTTATTAGCATGGGCGAAAAACACCCACTAGCTAGAAACTTGGATGCAAAGAGTTTAGTTATGTAAAGCAAAGAAGGTATAAGGTGATTTATTATAATTAGGAGGTTTTCAGCTGCCTGTTTTGAAAAGTCACGATATCCAGTAAGGGCTCAGCTCTGCACACTGCCACACAGAAGAGCAGGTCTGTGGAAGTCACACTGCTGAGCTGATTGGCATAAAGGGTTTTGCAAGACTAGGGCCTCAGTATGTACCAATTATTTTGCTACTGTTATAAGACAGCATTCTTGTTACTGTGTCTCTGCATTGTTACTGCTGCTTTTGCAAGTGGAATCAAATTTCTCCCCTCCTGATGAGGTCCTTCACTGCACCTCAGCAATATACGTGCATTCTTCTGCTCACAAAGGCTGGTTTTCTTCTGCTGAAAGCATTGCTGAGGAAGAAAATATAAAAATTCAAGTCTCTTCTCACTGCTCATAAGGTGGTGCCCAGTAGAAAAAGAGAGATGCACTTTGCTCTTGCAGTCATTTCCCCTGACTGCTTTAGTTCCCCTTTCTCACTGAGCCCTGCCACCAGGAGCTATAGCTGGGAAGTGGCAGTTGACAAATCCACTCTCCTCTCTCTTGCTCTTTGGCCTCCATGAGACACCACTGATGCCCCATGGCAAACATGACACTATATGTAACACCAGGCACACTTTACTCAGCAAAAGTCCCTAAGGGCAGTATGGCTTGTAAATCTCCTGGGGAACAATGCTCTGCTCAAGCATCTTAGATTTCTCAGCTTCAAGTTTTCAGAGCTCTCTTACCTTCATGGGCACATCTAATGCATCAAAAGCATTTTCTAAAGCTGCTTAGTGGGTCTGGGTTGGGTTGCAAGTCAAGTAAAAGTCAGGGTCATTGTTCTTTGTCAGACAGTGTAGTCTTTCCACCCAAAAATAACATGAAGTGTTAAAATCCTGCCCAGCTTTTTAATTAATTTCTAGTTATAATAAAAACCTGCAACTCAGCTGATGAAACAAAATGAAATTAAGTGGATTATGCACAGTTATTCCACTTTGTATGCATAAGTGCCAAGATCCATATCTAGAAGGAACAGAAGAGGCACTGTGCTCATGTCAGTTGATTGCTTGCATAACACAGGTTGTAGGACTCCTATGAATCTGTTCTAGAATACTTCGTTAAACACCAAGTCTTGTCTCAGAACATTCCTGTATTGGAGGAGTTGCCATAAATCCATAATATTTGATAACTGTGGTTAATCTTATTTCCTGTGAAAATACCTCCTCTTGAATCTTTGTCTCTGAACTCTTAGGGTTCTCTGTAGTTCCAGAATTTGCCCAATTACTCCTGGTGCTCTGTGTAACCTCTAACCCTTTGCATCCCACAAACTGCTTCAACATTGCATTAGGAGCCTGGGCGGGTGTCAGCCTCCACACATTCCCAGTGCTGTGCTACAGCGTCTCTGCCACCTCCAGATCACACTTGTCAGGCATATGCATAGCACAAAAATGTCCTGGCACAGGTGAAAGGATGTGATAGAGCATTAAAGGAAAGTCCTTGTCTGATGGCAAACCTGAGAGTCAAACAGATTGTAGAAGGCACACAGCTTCCTCTCCTCATGATCCTATGTAGCAGAGTTGCTGTGGAATGAAGACAAAGAGAAGGAAATTATGCTAAAGAATCCACACAAATAGGATTGTTGTAGGGCACTATTCACATCAAATAATCCCTGCAACAATGGGTTTTATCTGTGCTTGAAATTCAGCCAACTCATGACTTTTTCAAGTTCCCAAATCATTAAGGCCAGTCTACATATCCAGCTTTACATACTGGGGGAAAATGTTTCTAATGTGTTGGTGTCCCTATGCCATGTCATAGCACTGTATGAGCTTCTCTGAGTACATAGGATCTTACGTGTTATGAATTCAAGCTATCACAAAAAAATCAGGTCTGTGTCATTCTATTTCTTGCACATTCATATCACCACTATCCCTAAAAGATTGGTATTAGATCAGAGTAAATCTCATTTGCTTTTTAAAGAGCCATAATTAAATATGAGCTAATTAAAAAGCGGATAGCTAAAAAAAGAAGATAACTAAAAATTACAGGAAGATCCTTGATACAGAAAGCAATTTCTTGCTGTAAGCTTCTACCCTCAATGTAGTGCTGGCATGAAAGGGTTTTCAAGAGCCTGGGCTCTGCCATTCTGCACTTGCAAGAGGATCTGCTGCACCACAGCTGTGCAGAATGAGGGCCTGAACTCATTAGCTCATGTATGTCCTTCTTATATTGTTCCCTTTTTTATGAATCCTAGCTCATGTTTAGTTACTGCCCTTTTTATACTTCTTTGGAATTACAGCATTTCCATATACCAATCATTCCCTTAAAAATATATTTTTAGGATACATAATGCACAGTAGTTGCAGTAAAGTAACTGGGATGTTGGTCCTTTTCCACAGCTATCTTACATCACAATCAGACTAGAAAAGTGCATCTATAGCCTAACAGCAGTGTGTGTTGCAGGCAAGCAAGGCATCCTAATGAGCTCGTTAGAAGGCAAATGAGATACCTCCAATTTAATGCCATGAGTCTGAGGTATGACAGCGATCCAAATGTTTGAGTGTTTGTGAGTATTTCCATCCAAACAGCTATTAAATGTCACCTTATTCTGATGGTTTGATTTTGAATAATGTTTCCATGTGAAATATTGTATGAAGGTAGTGGTGGTTTCTATGTATCGTTAACTGTTTCAACAAACGTGCACCCAGAAAAAAATTGCCTATTATTCAATTTACTGTTTCTCCAAAGCTGAATTTCTAATAGAGCTATGGAAACAAAAGACAGATATCTAATGGCAAATTTTAGTGAATGCTATGCCACTAATTATGTGTGAGATATGACATGCTTCACAGGGTCTGGGTTGAACTGTACTACAGTACTTTGTGTCCTAGAAACTGTTTTTCTAGGGGAATTTTCTTGTGTGCAATAAATGTTAACTGGCAGCACTGGAGCTACAGTATCTGACTACCTATCTCTTATCCAAATTTGGAGATCTGTGCTGTGAAGCTGAGCCTGATCTAGCAAATATTAGATAACTCTAAGGAGCAGGAGTACTTAATTGCTTTTCTATCTCAAATCAAGGCAGAGTCTTGCAGGGCTGAGCTCCCAAGACACAGTCTAGGCTGGATAGAGCTTCTTAAACATTTGGCCAGTCTGAAATACAGTTTGGGTGAAATTGAACTGATAAATCAATGGCTTATGCTCAGCTATGCCAAGTTGTTAAGTGTCTGTGTTTGACAATCATATGTGTACCTGTTTTAAGCCTATCTGCAAATGATCCTGAGAGGTGAGTAATAGACACTACTAAAGCTGGCACAGTACTTTCAACTAATTTAGATTTATCTCAGCTATTGTTAGTGTCGGTCAGAAACCACAGCACAAATTCAGGAGATGCAGTAGCAGAAGAGACAGAGCATAAATATCTGGTAGAAAAAATGGAAACAACCTGCACACTCTAATAGCTGTAGCTGTGATCATAACACAGATTT